>NC_079451.1:2231679-2376679 GCF_903798145.1 Danio aesculapii | reverse complement strand
CTTCGTCCAAGCCTCGTAAACAACGTAAACAGAGAAATGGATTGATATACGAATAACGGGCGGATAACGTGCACCCAGAAAAACGGGCAACAACAAAATACAAACAAGAGAAGGAAGTTCTGGTGAGTGGTCTGGCGTGCACTTTTATGACGGGTGGTCTTTGCTTATTGGATGTGACGTAAGAATGACGTAACCGGGGAGGAAATGACTGACAGCTGAATAGACCAATGAACGGAACCTGTGAATAATGAAAGCAGATATGGGAGAACAGAGCGAGAGAGAGAAAACATACAAACAGAGCACAAATATGTAACGCCCTCTTAAGCAATATTTGCTTTGGATAGCCTATAGAACAATCTTCCGTTAAACAGAAATTGGGGGAAAAATATACAATATATAACCCTAATTTAGGAGGGTTAATAACTCTGACTTCAACTGTAAATGTACAGGAGATTCACTAAAAACAATCCTTCCCACTGGATCTCATCTGAGTGACTTTGACCAAACCCAGATTGTTATGGCAAGGTGACTGGATGACTTCAGTGTCTGTGAAGCGACACGCCGTTAGTGTTTCTCCAGGCAGCAGTGGTGAGAGTTTATCATCAGAGGTCAGAGGAGGAATAAACCACACACACTAACTGCTGTTGAGTTCATTTACGCCAGAAGCCAACTGAGACTGTCTCCTGTCTGCTCCAAGCCAACTGAAGTCTACTGTGACTCAATTCACAGAGTTTTAATGATGGTTATGGGAGGAATGTGTCGTGACACACAGCGCATGGTTGAGCGGCTGAAGCCCAACTATAAAACACAATGAACTTTTCAGAACTTTTTATTAACATTTTGATCATTTACAGTCAAGCCAGAAATTATTCATACCCCTGGAAAATTCAGACTTAAAGTTACTTTTATTTAACTAGCAAAGTTTTTTTTGGGGGGGGGGGGGGGGGACTGGAAATAACAGAGTCTTCTCCCAAACAACAAGATGTACAAGAGACAGTGTCCAGAAGCGCCGCCCACTTCTCTGGACTCTGAGGCATCTGGGATGGACCATCACATGGTAGAAACCTGCACTGTAGTCAGATGAAGCAGAGTTTCAGGTATTGTTTTGGGAGAAATGGACACCGTGTGCTATGGACCAAAGAAGAAAAGGATCATCCAGACTGTTACCAACAACAAGTCCAAAAGCCAGGGTCTGTCATGGTATGGGGTTGTGTCAGTGCCCTTGGCAGAGGTAACTTACACTTTTGTGATGCACCATTACTGCTGAAAAGTGCTGGAGCACAATGAGCTGCCTTCTTTTCCAGGGACGCCCATGCATATTTCAACAAGACAATGCAAAACCACTTTCTGCACACATTACAAAGTCTTGGCTGTGGAGGAAGAGAATACAGATACATGACTGGCCTGCCTGCAGCCCTGACCTGTCTCCAATAGAGAATCTGTGGCACATTTTGAAGCTCAAAATGTGACAGGAAGACCCCATACTGTTGCCCACCTTAAGACTGGAGGAAGAATAGGACATTTTCTGAAATGTGTTGTAAGAACTAAGATTGGGATACGGGTTTATATTGAAAAAATAAAATGATGAAGAACAATAATCATGTTTGTTTTATTGTCGGTTATGAAATACAAGTCAAAGCAAATTTAGAAATCACTTCCTTTTTTATTTCAAGAGTTCCCACTTAGATATGCTTGGCATATAAAGCAGGTTTGGCATGCTGTCCCAGGAGAGAACCCTGAGCTCGGAGATAGGTGAGCCCAGGGCTCCCGCCCGGTCGATAAGCATATCAGGAGATCCGAGTTCAGGTAGGTCTCGAGAGCTCCCCCTTTAGAAAAGGGAGGAAAAGGAGGAGTTGGGGTGGAAGGGGGGATTCTTCCAAACGAAGATAAAACAGTAGGGAGAAAATGATCCATTTATAGTAAACTAGGATCACTCTGATTGGATTATTACTGATTACAGATGAGTGGCCAGACGTGCTCAATCATATCACGTGCTCCTCTCAAAATTGGTTTATGAAACTTCACTTGCTTTTTCCATACTGTCCCAACATTTTCTGATTTGTGGTTGGACAAAATCTGGAAAAAAAACCCATTGTTTTCTTTTTGATTCTTTTTTTTTTTTACACCAAATGGCAAATATAATTTGGGCACTTAGTTATACCACAAGATAATTATCTAACAATCTCAAGACTGAATTTGTTAGCTTAAAAACTATTCTCCTACCTGATTAAACCAATTAAATGTGTTTTGCTGGAATTAATTGCACAAACATTCGACTGAACAACCTGTCAGAAATGGGTTTTTATTTGAATGTTCTGTTTTTAATAGCGTTATGAATTAACAAAGTTCAGTAGCGGGGCCACGCTGCTACTGGACCCTCCATAAACCGTTTGTCTCAGATTCTCCCTCCCACCCAATTTCCCTCTAAAACTCATCCCTTACACCCCCCCCTCCTCATACCTCTTAACATCCCTCTCTTCTTCCACAGGCTGCATCGGGGGGGGGGGGGGGGGGGGTATTCTAAAGGTTCCCACACTCTTGAGTCTCCCTGGACAAGACTCCCTGATCAGCCAGTCCAAGGACCATCCATACTTCTCTTCTCAATCTTCATAACCATTACCTACTTCTCCCAAACAACTAGTAATAAAGTTTCTCAAGCAACGGTTGTAGCGTGGTCCTTGATAGTGAATTCATTTTGATGTTCCCGTTTTATTTGTATCCAGAACATTTCTTCTCAAAATTATGAGTAAGTAGTGTTACAAATTAGTGTTACAAAAATGTACTGATGTTTACATAACATTTAAAAACCTTACATTACAGTGAAGATGGCCTGTCAGCTGGAAATATGAATAAAAAAGATGGATGAGTGGATTTCCAGAATTCCACAGGGAACATACGATGCCGGACAATGGTTTTGTTGCATTGTACGAAGGAAACCTCAATTTATGAAACATAATATTTTACAGATTTGGAATGTGTGTGTCTATTAGTATCTCTGCGTTGGTGAAGGTACAGAGAGTATAGATGGAACGAAGATTACTGCATGTCCAGGAAAGGTAGTAAATTATTCAGTCCGAGGACAGATACATGACAAATGGTAATTCACAGAAGCTGATCCTCTGCTGGGTTAAGTGCTGATGGTGTTCCTGATCCTCCATTACCCTTGTGAAAAAAAAAAGTGTGCTCTCCAAATCTTAAGGGGATCTAATTAAAAAGAACACCTACTTAAAGATATTAACATGTTAAATAAATAATGGAATAATTTGCTACTTGGTCAATTGTGTTTCTTAACATAAAGATAAAATCTTTGTGTAACGCAGGGAGTGACAGAGACAACTGGGTTCGGATCCACTTGCAGGTTTATTGGGTAGTCAGGCAAGCAAAGGTCAACACAGGTGGAAACATATGTACAAAGGCAGTCCAGAATCGTAGTCAAAGGTATCAGGCGAGAGGTCGAAAAGCAGGCGGCAGACAGGGACATAAAAGACAAACTAGGCTAAGGAAACCGCGTTGAAATGTTACTTTACAGATAACAAGACTCGGCAATTAGAATGAGTGTGTGTGCTGCTTACGTAGTGTGTGTAATCAGTCCTTGACAATCCTCAGGTGGTGCGAGGGTAATCAGTCAAAATGAGGAAGCATGTGTGCGTGTGTGAGCGCAGTGCATGTATGAAAATGTAGTCCATGAATGGCGGATTTGTAGTCCATAAGTGTTTGTGTGTGAGATCCAGCGATCGTACTTCATAGATCGCTGGATCTCACGGCCTCGTACAATAGTGTCAAGCCATTCCGCAAAGTATACTAAACATAGATACTAAAACATGCAGTTTTATTGCTTATGGTACAAAAAACAAACAAACATATCTCTCTGCCAGTGATCAAACATGTAGCAAAAATCTTGGGGTTATGCTGATGATAAACACGGCAACGTTTTGCTGGGCAATTCTGCAGAGCAATGTTGCTTGGCTCCATTTCTATTTAAAATGGCCACCAATATTGTATGAAGAACTGAACTAGCCTAGAAACAGCCAAGTACACTAGTGTCAAGCCTTTCAGAAAGGTAGCCAAGGTGCACATAGATATTAAACATGCAGTCGCGTGGCTTATTGTGCAAAAAAAACAAACAAACAAAATAACATGTGTCTTCGCTAGTGATCAAACATGTGGAAAAAATCTTGAGGTTATTCTGATGATACAAAGGACAAACATTTTGAGTTGCCAGGCAATTCTGCAGCGCAATGCTTCTTGGCTAATTTTCTATTAAGAATGGCCAACAAATTTGTATGAAGAACTGAACTAACCTAGAAACAGCCAAGTATACTAGTGTTAAGGTATTCGGAAAGGTAGCCAAGGCACACATAGATATTAAAACATGCAGTCTCATGTCTTGTGGTGCAAAAAAAAAAAAAACGTCTCTCTGCCTGTGATTAAACATGTAAAAATAAACCTTGGAGTTATGCTGATGATACACAGGGCATCTTTATTAGCTGCCGGGCAATTTTTGAGCCAAGTACACAAGTTTCAAGCCATTCAGAAAGGTAGCCAAGGTACACATAGATATTAAACATGCAGTCTTATGGTGCAAAAGTGATCAAACATTTAAAATAAATCTTGGGCTTATGCTAATGATACACAGGGCAATTTTTTAGTTGCCGATCAATTCTGCAGAGCAATGTTGCTTGGCTACTTATTAAGAATGGACAAAAGTATTGTATCCGTAACTGATTGCCCTAATTAGTTAGCCCGTGTCTCAGCTGGTTGCATTATTTCCCAAAGTTTGTTCAACATTGTTCAAAAACTGCCCTGTGTATCATCAGCATTACATTTGATTCGTTTCTCAATTCTGAAAGACATTAACATCGGGGTAAAGAGTAAATATATTCACCTGAGATCAATCTCTAAATTGAAATTTTGGAGACTGTAATCTATACTTTTAAAATGTCAGGGCTAGATTACTGTGATTCCCTTTACTGCCTCAAATGACCATTTCTCACCTTCAAATTGTCCAAAATACTGCAGCAAGGCTTCTAACTGGAACACAGAAAGAGGAATCAGAGTTTCCCAATTTTACATCGGCTTTCTGTAAAGTTCAGAATTGATTTTAAAATAGCTGTAATTGGTTACAAGGATGTGTCTGGACTTGCACCAAAATACATTAGTCACCTTCTCGTTCGTTATACATCCCGAAGAACACTTAGGTATAGTAATCAGCTTCTTCTTACTGCCCTACAATGTAGCTTTAAAACTAAGTGCTCATTCACACCAAACGCATCTCTGTGTGAACTGCCCAAACTGTGGAGTAGTTTGCCTGTGACTCTGAGATTTGATCCTTCGCTAGGTAGTTTTATTTTTTCTTGCTGGCATTTGATTAAAGGGCACCTATTTTACCCCCTTTTCAAGATTTAGGATAAGCCTTTTGTGTTTCCAGAACGTGTCAGTGAAGTTTCAGCTCAGATTATTTATTATAGCTTTCACAATATTGGGTTTACTGCTCTGAACAACGATGTAGCTGTTTTTGTTGCCTGTGCCTTTATTGCTGGTTCTCCCCGCCCACCGTTCTCATGTGCCTGTCAAGAGTGTGCCTCAGTCTCCGCCTCAGCTGCGTCAGATAAACAGCACAGTGACAGACATGAAGGAAGCAGATCTCACGTAACGTTTGTGAGAAATACTACAGTAAGAACTTTTACCCAATGATTATTTGATGTATTTGTTGTGGAGTTAATTCAAGTTACAAAAAGTTCACGCCGTTACAAAGCCGTTCAAAGTCGTTACAAATTTCACGCACACACTCACAATGCGCGTTTAACTTTGCACTGTTTTTGCATGGCAAATGTGACAAGATACATGTTAATATCCGCTGCTGTATGGATATCCGTTATGTTAATGTACAAAATAAACCTGATTTAACATCAACAAACTGGGACTGAAGCGTCCTCATTTATAATTGTACTGACATGCGGCTGTGGTGATAAAGATGTTAAAATTGCTGTAATTCACTATAAACATGCACTGTTTTAAAAACGTTTTAACTTGTAAAACTCACTCTTGAGGTGCAGATGATCACAGAGAGCTGAACAGATCTTTTAATCCCAGTTGATTTGCGCACGTCTTGTCTTGTTGATATGATTATACACATTACTATGGAAACATGATAATACGTGACTGTCAATCAGTTCTGTGTGCGAGGAAACCGCACCTATATGTCACGTTGCAGTGGGCGTCAAAATGGGAGGGATTTGGATCCTATTTTGGAGACTTATTCTGTTTCTATCACCCTGGTACGACTGTTAACACACTATACCTACACACAGTTCTGTCCAAACAGCTTCCAAAAGATGATTTCCATCATAGGTGCACTTTAAGGTCTGTTTTAATCTTACATGATTCTTTATCCTTCTGTTTTCTTTTCTCATCTCATGCATGCTTCATTGATTTTATGTATTGTGTTTACTTGTAAAGAAATTTGACGCAACTAGAAAAAATGGACAGATTACTCATAAATGAAAAATTCCTCACCCTTTACTTACACTCAGATGTTTCTGGACTTTTATGGCTCGTTTCCACTGACTGGTATGGTACGGTTCGGTTTGGTACGGGTCACCTTTATCAGGCTTGCGTTTCCACTAACAAGGGTCCCCTTTTGGTTGGCGTGGTGTATGACAGAAAGTTTCAGTCGACGTCATTCTCGCTCGAGGAAATGTCTACAATAAAGCTGTACGGGTCACTTACATATCATATGAGAAGCTCTTCTCACAAAACAGATGCTTTACACACATAAACACTTGTGTAGAAATGTTTATTACTAACTTTTCAATGAACATGAGTTGATTATAACTGCAGATCAATGATAATGTGAAACAGCCTACTGTAACGTCTGTAATTATATTAAATAACTAAATAAATGAACATATATGAACACATACAGCCCCTTACAGTCTCCGATATGTTACCAGCTACAGAAGAACTACACACAGCAGACATTTCGTCAGTATTTAGGTTCAAAACAACACAAAATATAGCCTACAGTCAGTGAAAACCTCTCATCTGTGTCTGTAATCTTCAGCAGCACATGTAGCCTCTGTTAGAGAACAATTCCGTCATTCCCGGTTCATAGTAGTCCAAAAGGTGAAGATAATAAGTTAGTTAATCATGGCATTTTGTTCATGTTTGCTGAGAAATAATGTGCTCCTTTTTTTCCGGCTTCTCCTTTGTTTCTTCACGCTTCACTCTCGCGTTTGTCAGTGTCTGACAGGATCGGGTTTTAAAAGCACGTCAATAATCAAGCGCAGGTTATTATCATCAGCTCAAGAAGTTTGTTATTTCAGATATAATGTTAGACACGCGCGAGCGCTAGCAAGAAAGCGAAACCCCTCACGCCTCAGACTGGCTCGTAAAAAACTACGCAGCACAGGGTAAATCTGCTCTTCTTCTTGGCTTTGTGGCTGTTCATCAAGGCGACGACAAGGTTTGTTTGAGCCTGGGTCGACCATGGCTCGTTATTTTATGTATACATCATTCCGCTGTAATGTCTCAGCTTGTCGGCTGTGTATTTTAAACATGGCGGGTTTTTTGTTTTCATTCTGGCTTGTTGCGTAAGCGAATGACGTATCTCTGTAAACCAATAGCGTTCAGCTGTGCGTGTGGCTCCGCCTTTTCGTACCCTTTCTCGTGTTTGGTACCCTTTCGAAAGGGTGCCGAAAAAGTGGTACGGTACGGTTCGATTCGGTACGCTTTTTGACAGTGGAAATGGCCATAAAAGCGTACCAAACCGAACCGTACCGTACCACTCAGTGGAAACGGGCCATTATACGTTTCTTCCTTCTGTTGAACTTAAAGTAGTATATTCTGAAGAATGTTGGAGAAAAAAATAGCCACGAACATCAATACTATAAACAAAAAAATTGTTGTTTTTACAGCATTCTTCAGAAAATCTTCCTTTTTGTTCAACAGAAGAAAGAAACTTAGAGAAGTTTGTGATAAGATGAGGAAATGATGACGTATTTAAAAATGGGAATTTGTTTTGAATCAATGTTTGACCTTTGACGTGGATTTTTCTCTTTAAAGTGTGAAATTAACCTATATGATCAAATTGTACGTGTATAATCTGGTTGTAGACTTATATACCATTAGAAGAATCAAGGTAATATGTAGAGTTAGAAAGGAGATATGGCCTGAGTGAACAACTAAGGTGTCACAAGAAATGCATGAGAATAGAGCAACACCTGTTTAAACAGTCTAGATGGACAAGATATATAGTAAATAGGCTTAGTTTAGATGGACAAGATATATGGTAAACAGGTTTGGTTTGGGGGTTGAAACTAGTTTGGATCTTGTGTGACAAATGTAGAACAATGTGAAAAACAGCTGCAAAAGAGGATATAAGCAGGCCAGAACATCAGAGGCAGAGTTTTCAGGCAGAGATGCTGCTGGGGGTCTCCTGAAAAGTCTCCTTTGTTGTCGACAATAAAGAACTCTTCTGATTGAAGATTGATCATTGAAGAAAGAAAAGACCACCACACCTTTAACCAAGAGTCTCCCTAATCACTCCTGATTTTTTATGAAGCTCACAATCAGTTGCAAACAAATGCCTTGTTTTCCTCAGTGTCCTGCATGAAATTTTAAAGAGTTCCATGAAGAAACACTCTGGACTCTGCTCTGTCTACGTCTGTTATTTGGACAGGACTGCAGGTTTGTAAAAAGGACTTCTTTGCTCAGCGTTTCCGCAATGCTAATGGTTGCTCATCACCGATGGAAATCGATACCGGCAGCTGGCGTGATGGGCAGACCTTGAGAGCATCGGTGGCTTTGGAGGAAACTCGGGATGCGATCAATCGCGGCGTAAGTGAGAGGAGAACATGTGTACAGAGAGAGACAGTGTCTGAAAGTCACACTGCTTCGGCTCATTTCACAACGGCTGAGCTGCTGTCCAACACAACACACACCTCAGCAGATGGAGAACGTCAAAACACCTATAATATCGTTTTGCCTGTTTCTCGTTTAGCTATAAGACCCTGTTGAAAATGAACGAAACATTTAAGATTATTATGTGTGTGTGTTTCTCTTTACTTCTGCTGTTGGAAATAAATATCAGTAGTATCATCCACACCTCATGACTTTGCCAAGTATCACGCGATCCTGGATTAACATCTATGTTGATCCTGGAACGTAATTTTTGTCGGAAAAATGTAATCCATACCTATTCCCTTCCCCTAAACCAGGGATGGGCAAACTCGATCCTGGAGGGCCGGTGTCCCTGCATAGTTTTGCTCCAACCCTAATCAAACACACCTGCTTGTAGCTTTCTAGTAATCTTAAAGACACTAATTAAGGTGTTCAGGTGTGTTTGATTAGTGTTGGAGCAAAACTCTGCAGGGACACCGGCCCTCCAGGATCAAGTTTGCCCATGCCAGCCCTAAACCCAACCACAACTGTAAATTATTCCCGAAATCAGAGAGGAATAATAGTTGGATAGCAATCATGTAAAAGTGCACAAACCTAACCGTAAGCCTTAACGTAAATGGTAAACATATCCCTTAATTCTGATTGGCTGATTAAACGGTTGTTCCAGGATCAACATAGATATTAATCCAGGAATTTTGGAATTTCGTATAAAAAGTCCTGGATGGAAATGGCAAGATAAAATGATGGTTAAAAATTGATTAAAAGATTAAAAATTGCGCACAAACTACGATGGAAACACATTCACCGAATGAATTCCAGCATGCGCATCAAAAAAAGGTCACGTGATTTTGCTTTAACAGACCATGTGATAATAACACAAATGGTGGAAAGTGACAAGTATGTTCGGGTGGATGATGAGGTCCAAACATTTTTAAAGGGCACATGGGTTACCCCCTTTTTCATATTTAATATAAGTCTTTTGTGTCCCCAGAATGTGTCTGTTAAGTTTCAGCTCAAAACACCCATCAGATTATTTATTATAGCTATTTGAAGTGTCTATATTATAGCTGGAAAAAGTTGTTGCTGTTTTTTTGTACTGGGCCTTTAAGGCTAGTAAGTGTGTGACATGTGACATGATACTGGTAATCTCCACTGCTGTATGGATATCTCTTATATTAATGTACAAAATAAACCCGATTTAACGTCCACAAACTGCGATTGAAGCATCTTCCTTTATAATTGTTCTGACACGCTTCTGTGCTGATGAAGTGAATCTGAAGTGAATCGCTGTACTTCATCACACACATGCTCTGTTTTAAAACTTGTTAAACTTGTGAAACTCACTCTTGATCACGTTTGATGATGATTGATGATCCTAGCGACCTGAACATATCTCTTATTCCCGGCTGCTTTGCGCTCGTCCTCTCTTGATGATATGATTATACACGTGACTACCGGACATGTTAATATGCTCAGCTGTCAATCAATATTGGTGGGCGGGGGGACCGCTCTCTTACGTAAAGTTGCGGTCGATCTGAAAACAGCTGCAATTGGTCCACCGTTTTTATGTTGTTAAATTTGAAAAAAAGGACTGGGTGTGTTTATATCACCCCAATATGACAATTTATACACCATACTTACACACATGTCTGTCCAAACAGCTTGAAAAGTAGATTTTTCACCATAGGTGCCTTTTAATTGTTATATATGTGAAAGAAGTGACGACCATCCTTGATGGAAAACGTCAACAGAATGCACAAATCTTCCAAGAAGTGCTGAAATCTGAAAGGATATGACAAACCGTGGACTATTTTGCATAATAAATAGAAGAGCTTTATAGGTGCAGCAGGTGATTGTCTTCAGAAACATGTGTTTTTGTGCTGGTTGAAAGTCTCTTCAATAGTAATGATTAAAGGAAATGATCTAAATGTGTTTATATGTGTTTTTATATTCTGGGTAAGGCAGAAGAGTAAAAAAAGTTCATCCAATTAAATATCGTCAGGCCAATAATTCCCATAATTCTGATAAGCAGCTCAAACTGTCTGTCAACGAATGTAGATTTGTACAACTGCGCACCTGTTTACGTGCGTTCACGTGCACATGAGAGAGTGACAGCGCTAAAACCTAATGCTGAATCAAAACTTGTTAAAATCCTGAATGAATAGTAGTTTTACTAATGGGTTATATGCACAGAAGTGTTGTTCAGCCACTGAAATCTCCCAGTAAAGATTGATGTGACTATTTTCAGTTTCATAAGGTCCTTTTACAGCATCAATAATGTAGATTTATATTTAGTTTAACAACAAAACATCAGTAAATAGCGCTATTCTGCCTAACCTGCTTTACTGAGCTAAAGTTTGTTTTATATTCACATTGGTTCATTTTTAAGCAATCACAATCTATGACGCCGCCTCTATATTGTTTACCATGCTACCTTGAATATTCGTTCTGGAATAGCATATTAGTATGGCTTAGCATATGGCTTGCATAGAAACGGTGCTTTATTCGCAAACGTTTAACACAATTTTCCAGCTTTGCACATAAATTTATTCGCATCTTTGGATTTAAACACGGCTAGTGGTATTATGAGGCCAGTTTTGAGGAGCTATTTACACTTCATCACTTCACTTCATGCGCTTTTTATGATTGGATAGCTAGCTGTTTGTGAAATGTAAGTGTAAATAGCATCTGAAATGCTTCAATTGCTCAGAGCACTTGAGGAGGTGGTATCCAGGCGAAATGGAACAGGTCTCAATGCATCTGGTTGTTGAAACCACATATGTAAATTTGACTCCTCCTACATGTTGCGGGCTACATGACTGTGATGACTGACAGTTTGAGATGCTTCATTCATTCATTTTCCTTTGGCTTTTTTATCAGGGGTCAACACAGCGGAATGAACCGCCAACTTATCCAGCATTTGTTTTACACAGCGGACACCCTTCCAGTCGCAACCCAGTACTGGGAAACACCCATACACGCTTACATTCACACACTCATACATTATGGCCAATATAGTTTATTCAATTGCCCTATAGCGCATGTATTTGGACTGTGGGAAAACCCCTAGCACCCGGAGGAAATCCACGCCAACACGGGGAGAACATGCCAACTGACCCAGCCGGTACTCAAATCAGCGACTTTCTTGCTGTGTTTAGACAGTGCTAACCACTGAGCCACCTGTGAAGCGATGAAATTAAATTGCTAAATTAATATCAGATGGCAGCATTAACAATAGAAGCACAGCACGCATATGTAGCCCATATCTATGAAAAGAGAGGAATAATAATAATAATAATAATAATAATAATAATAATAATAGAAAGCGTTCAGAAATTTTAAATTTTCAAAATATTTAATTCTGTTTGATTTATGAGCCGTTTACGAAAAATATTGTCCTCACAAGGTCAAAATGTACAAAGTCAGGAATACAAGACACACCAACACAATCTCACGGCAATTCGTAACTTTTTTTTTTGTGGCTAATTCGTATAAATTCGTGTGATCTAATTCGTACAATTCAGTACGATTTGCTCATCCTCCAATGACGGTTGGGTTTAGGGGTGGGGTTAGGTGCCACGCCTCCTTTTTAAAAATCGTACCATTTTGTACGACTGAACTTGTACGAATTCGTACGAATTAGCCACTAAACTGTCAAAACGTAAAATACTTACGTTTTCTCGTGAGATCAGGCTGCAACACACACCCACAAAAAAATGCAATCCACATGAGGAGAGTTTTTGTTTAAAAGAAACCAATGAGGTCTCAAAATTAATGGCAAATAATGAAGACATACTGAATAACCCGCAGTGGTCGCTTACCATAGCTCATAAATGAATAATCAAGCTTTATTTTTGCTAAAATGCATAATTAATAAAACTGCAGCAACAAACAGACACAGTGGAGCAGTAATATTGATGTAATTAGGTCAGCTGTGCATGCTTTTAGTAGCTAGGCCTCTTTTTAAATTGCACTTTCATCATTCTTGCGCGTTTGTGCTCTATCTCTACATCACTTTTAATAAAACCCAAACTTTTCTGTCCGATGTCTGATCAACGTGCTTGTCAGTAATCAATAGCGCTGCATTGGCTTTAGTAAACAGCCTTTTGCTCTGCCAGTAAAGCTACATGAATCTGAATTTTTGTGGTTGGTAAGAGGAAAGACCTTGAGTTGTTGTGAGAAGTATGGAGCCAGATCAGTCTCAAAAATAAAACTTTTACAAAACATTCACAGCACAACTCATTTACAAAATATAATTTGTCAATTTATAAACAATTTGTGAATTCACAAGTAAAAATGAATTGAATTTGCACAATTTTAAATCGTATTTTGAATGAAAGAATTGGATTTGCGTATTTACGAATCGGGTTTTGAATTTATGTATTGCATTAGAGTATTTTTGAATCGTGTTTTGAATTCGCGAGTTGGATTTGTGTAGTTTTGATTCGTGTTTTGATTTAATGAATTGGATTTGTGTTTTTACGCTTCGTGTTTGAATTTATGAATTGGATTTGTGTATTTACGAATCGGGTTTTGAATTAGCGAGTTGGATTTGTGTATTTTTTAATCGTATTTTGATTTAATGAATTGGATTTGTGTATTTACGTTTCGTGTTTGAATATATGAATTGAATTTGTGTATTTTTTAAATAGTTTTTTGAATTCACGATTTGGATTAGAGTATTTTTTTAATTATATTTTGATTTAATGAATTGGATTTGTGTATTTACGAATCGTGTTTTGAATTTCTGTATTGGATTTGGGTATGTTTGAATAGTGTGTTGAATTTACGAGTTGGATTTGTGTATTTTTTAATTGTATTTTGAATTATTGAACTGGATTTGTGTAGTTACAAATCGTATTTTGAGTTAACGAATTGGATTTATGTGTTTTCTAATCATATTTTGAATTAATGAATTGGATTTGCTTATTTGTGAATAGTGTTTTGAATTTACAAATTGGATTAGAGTATTTTTAATCATATTTTGAATGAATGAATTGGATTTCCGTATGTACGAATCATGTTTTGAATTTATGTATTGGATTTGAGTATTTTTGAATCGTGTTTTGATTTAATGAATTGGATTTGTGTTTTTACGCTTCGTGTTTGAATTTATGAATTGGATTTGTGTATTTTTTTAATCGTTTTTTTAATTCACGATTTGGATTAGAGTATTTTTTAATCATATTTTGAATGAATAAATTGAATTTGTGTATTTACGAAACGTGTTTTGAGTTAACGACTTGGATTTGTGTATTTTTTAATCGTATTTTGATTTAATGAATTGGATTTGCATATTTACGAATTGTGTTTTGAACTTATGTATTGGATTTGGGTATGTTTGAATAGTGTGTTGAATTTCCGAGTTGGATTTGTGTATTTTTTTATTGTATTTTGAATTATTGAACTGAATTTGTTTAGTTACAAATCGTATTTTGAGTTAACGAAATGGATTTATGTATTTTCTAATCATATTTTGAATTAATGAATTGGATTTGCTTATTTGTGAATAGTGTTTTGAATTTACAAATTGGATTTGAGTATTTTTTTAATCGTGTTTTAAGTAAAAAAATTGGTTTAGAGTATTTTTAATCATATTTTGAATGAATGAATTGGATTTCCGTATTTACGAATCGTGTTTTGAATTTATGTATTTAATTCGCGTATTTTTGAATCGTGTTTTGAATTCACGATTTGGATTAGAGTATTTTTTAATCATATTTTGAATGAATGAATTGGATTTGTGTATTTACGAATTGTGTTTTGAATTCACGAGTTGGATTTGTGTATTTTTTAATCGTATTTTGATTTAATGAATTGGATTTGTGTATTTTTTTAATCGTATTTTGATTTAATGAATTGGATTTGTGTATTTTTTTATAGTTTTTTGATTTAATGAATTGGATTTGTGTATTTTTTTATCGTTTTTTGAATTCACGATTTGGATTAAGAGTATTTTTTAATCATATTTTGAATGAATGAATTGGATTTGTGTATTTACGAATTGTGTTTTGAATTCACGAGTTGGATTTGAGTATTTTTTAATCGTGTTTTAAGTTTACGAATTGGATTAGAGTATTTTTTAATCATATTTTGAATGAATGAATTGGATTTGAATATTTTTTAATCGTGTTTTGAATTCACGAATTGGATTTGTGTATTTTTGAACCATGTTTGAGTTTACGAATTGGATTTGACTATTTTTTAATCATATTTTGAGTTTACGAACTGGATTTGGGTGTTTTTGAATCGTGTTTGGAGTTTACAAATTGGAGTTGTGTATTTTTTAATAATGTTTTGAATTAACGAATTGGATTTGTGTATTTTTGATTAATGTTTTAAGTTTACGAATTGAATTTGAGTATTTTTGAATCAGGTTTTGAGTTTACGAATTGGATTTGTGTATTTACAAATCGTGTTTTGAATTTATGAATTGGATTTTGTGAATATTAATTTTGTTGTGAACATATCACATTTATTTTGTAAATGTAATATTTTTGAGACTGATCTGGCTCCATAGAGAAGCTCCTGTCTAGTGCTGAGTCAGACAAAACACCCTTCCGCGATGTTGCTCTGTAAACCGAACAATGCTGTTTTAAAGCCATCATTGTGCCATTAGTCTTTGTGCACAGTGAATCTTGCAGTCCCACTTTCATCTCACCAGAAAGCAGTTTTCAGGAAATATGTTTCCAGCTGAAGCAGCCTCATTTTTCTGCTTGTGTCAGGAAGAGGCAGCTTCACCAGCAGCCTGGATTATGTCCTCTAAATGCGGTCAGCACGACCAGTATTCAGCGTCAGTAACATTAAAGTTGACATGAAACAGAAGTAGAGGTTGTGCTTTTTTCCATAATGTGAAGTTTATCCAATTGAAACGTTCCTGAACTCAGAAAAGGTGCATCCTATGGGAACAGACTGGATTGTTGGAAGATGGGTGTTGCTAACAGAAATAAGGTAGATTTACATATGGACAAAGCAGAATTGAGACACGCCCCGAAATACCCATCCTAAATGACTGAGGTCATGGCTGTTTCTCAATATGCGTTCTTCAGCTATCTTGCATCCTCTTGTTCTCGTGTAACGTCATCATCAACTGCCAAAGTTCAGTTCCATTAGAGCGGAGGAACTATGAGGTCACTTTGTAGGCAAATCGGCTGCTACCATAAAACTGGTTCCCTCGATAAAATCCCCATAGGATTTTCCCATAGGCTTTTCGAAGACTGCGAATAATAAGCTCTGTGTTCAAACACAGTTCATTACACTTACACGTTTTGTCCAGCCGGATAATCCTCACACAAAAATACAACTTTTATTACTTTTGGATCTTAAATGCAAACGCAAGAATTGAAAAGCTAACATTAGGCTATAAACGGACTACAGTGCCTCCAGGGTGCTCGCCTGAGACGTCAGCATCACCCTGCTACAGACAACTTTTCAAGCTTATTAATAGAAATATGGTCAATGACAAAGATTTAATCTCTCTATTTATTATCATATAATCCACGCTTTATATTATAAACAAATAAAAACGCAAAAAACACTCAGATCTACGTGTCTTTTGGATAGTGCTTACGTGGGAAATACATCTTGTTTTGCTTTACGGTTGTTGTAAAAGTTTTAAAACTGTATGTATAAACGTTCCTACATAATATTATCATAAGACATATTTAAATAAGTGTATCGCTTGCGTGCATACAGCCCGCTTACTTTAGACGACAGGCATGAGGGACAAGTCTATAAGCCTGCGAGTCCCATCAGGGACACAGAACAACATTCAATATTCTTTTTTTGTCACGAAGTACAGCAAAAAGCAGCTCATACCGTCACATCTGCTATAAATGTGAAGGAGGAGTGTAAATACTGCAGTTATGACAGAGTTAAATGTGTTCAGATGAAAAAAGAACAGCGAAAAATGTAGTGATCACGTTAAAATGTTAGTATGCATGTATTTTTTACACATTTATAAACATGTTTGCATTACTGAGAGCAGGAAAGAGACAGGCTGCACTGTAAGCGGTATCTTCATAATATCGTTTAATTAAAATAAAGGATCAACAAATTAATCTGTCTTGACAGTCTTTACAAGTGATGGATGTAGCTACATATGAATTCCCAATTAGAAAAAACACTACAAACTATAAAATACTATTCATGAAAATACTTCAATACCAGACAAAACCAAATGCTCAACAGAAGCAGGCTGTGTTCCAGACTAGTTCAGTTTGATGACATATAATGTCTCCGACACCGCCTGTAGTCCCATTTAGCAACTTGATAGCAACCGTCTTTTTAAAGAAGCGTAATCCCATTGAAATCCCATTGAAAAAACCCATTGACTTTAGGACCAGGGAACCGGAACTGCTAAAATGCTAACTCACTTCCGGGTTTTGCATACAAATTGATGTCATAGTTCCTCCACCCTATACTAAACACCACAAGAATGGAGGATGTGTGAAACTTCCTGGATATGTTCTTGATATCGAATTCGCATGGATGCAGACTTGAGCACTGAAGTCGCTCAAAGTTTCAGAAGTCATTGCGACTGGAGGTAGGAAGCGCACCATTTTATCTATATTTCAAGAGTTCACACTTAACTGATAATCAATAAAGCGTATTTGGCATGCTGTCCCGGGAGAGAGCCCTGAGCTCGTAATATCCTCGAGCCCGGGGCTCCCTCCCGTTAGAAGGGCGAGAGCGGAGTTCGAGCTCAGGTAGGTCTCGAGGACTCCCCTGCTTGTCGCCGTGTGAAAAGTGTAAACTAGGGTTGTCTTAGGTGATAATTTGGTTTAGTCGATTGGCTATAGTTTATGACGGTGGGAGGAAACCGGGGGAAACCCACGCGAACACGGGGAGAACAGGTAAACTCCGCACAGAAACACCAACCAGCCCGATAGGAGGTTGGACCAGCGGTGTTCTTGCTGTGAGGTAACAGTGCTAGCCACTGTGCCACCGTGTCGCCCTATCAGAAAAAGGGGGAGGAAGTTGGGGTGGAAGGAGGGGAAGCTTCAAGACGAAGATAACTGGAGTGAAAAACTCTGGCTATTTATAATGCTTCCGTACTCATCTAATGGGTCAGATTACAGAGCTAATGAGGAGCCAGCCGTGTTGATCATAAGCACGTGATCATCTCGAAATTAGTTTATAAATAAACCACGCTTATTATTAAAGTTCAGGGAGATAACTTATTTATTTCAGGAGTTTCCCTAAATGAAACGGTGAATGTAAACATTACCATAAAAAATCTTAATAAAGGAATAAACATATTAAGAGTGTTTTTTTGCTGAAATTCATATTAAAATCTGTTTTATTTGTATTGCGCAACATATATTTGTTAAGTCTTTATGCACAGTGCATATTTTGAAAAGGGGGAAAACAATAAAGGAAGAGCGCAGCATCTCATTTCTCACAGGACGCGTTCTCTGTTCTCGTGGTCTCCCGAGGTGACCTGGCAAGACCGCTCTCCACAAGAACGCAAGTCCGTTCTCTGCGATCTTGGAATTGAGAAACAGCCCATGTCCACACTGTTTTTATTTAACAATTCATATTTTTCTCTCCATTTTGGCCCTTCGTCCACACTGAGACCGCATTTTTAGGAAACTAAAGCGCATTTTTGGAAAACGCTGTCCAAAAAGGAAAGCCATTTTCCTGTTGCAGTGTGAACTGTGAAAACAGAAGGTGCGTTCGACAGTGTTTGGACTTTCAGAAGTGAAAATTAAACCACGCTGGAATGAACTGAACTAAACTAACTCTGAAAACTGCACTGACACAGTTTCAATATCAATTTACTAGATCTCCAATGTTAAGCTACTTTGACAGAACATTGTAAAAGTGCAATAGAAATTAAGATGAACTGATACTGAGTTTTTATGGTATTTGAGAAATGATTATGATTGGAATTTATTCATTCATTCATTTTCTTTTCAGCTTAGTCCCTTTATCAATCTGGGGTTGCCACAGCGGAATGAACCACCAACTTATCCAGCATGTTTTACGCTGCACCCCATTTGCACCCCATTACTGGGAAATGAGAAGAAATTATTTTTTTACAAAATAATGATGTGCAGAGATGAAAAATATACACATATAAAAATAAAAAGTGTGAGTTTTGATTTCATGATTGCTAATATTGAACTAAGCATCAGGATAGAGTTGTGTAGTGTTTATTTCCCATGTCTTCCATAAAAGACAGAAATATCCAGTGAGTCCCTGACCTCCGTTATATCCATCTTCAGTTTTTATCTCTATTACCCTGCAGTGTATCTCATGGCTCTGCTCGTGTTGGTGCGTCTGTCCTGTGCAGTGGCCATGAGCAGTGATTGATGGCTCACTTACAGTCTAAACCTCCTCACCCGGCCGGAAACTGGTCGGTAATCAGCGTATTGCAGAATTTTAGTGGAACACAGTTGTTTTTGTAACGTATAGCTTTTTTCAAGATTATTTACTTATTATTTTTCTTACCTGATCATGTCAGACTGACAGCAGCAATGTTTTCGAATTTAATTTGTGTGCAAAACTGGGATATCGCATAAAACATTTGCAAATAAAGTACTATTTTCATCCAATGAGAGCAAAATCATCACTTCCTGATAATCTGGTACCAAAATTTCAATCTGCGCATCCCTGTTCACGCAGACAGATCTGCCGGTGACACATTCATGTGCACAAAAGAGAGTCACAGCTGTAAAAAGAAACCCTGAATCAAACCTTTTGAAAATCCTGAATCAATATTGGCGTTAGTTTTGGACGCTGGAGAAAGGACGACAAAATGGCTGAAGGATTTCTTTTAGACAGGTAATGTTCAGTGTTAAAACTATTTTATTCATGCAGAGCTGATGTAGATTGTGTTGTATTACGAATGGGTTATATGCACAGAAGTGTTGTAACAACAAAAAACATTAGTAAATAGCGCTATTCTACCTAGCCTGCTTTACTGAGCTGAAGCTGGTGTTATATCCACATTGGTTCATTATTGAACAATGACAGCCTGTGACGCGCTCCCTATATTGTTTACCGCTACTCTGAATATTCGCTCTGAAATAGCATACAAGTATGGCTTAGTAATAGGTGTAATTCCTGCCGGAGAGAGTGAGACGAGCGATCCTTGCATGCGTGCTGCACATTATGACATTTTTTGCTAACAACACAACTGAAAACGTGCTAGATAGAATACAGTTTTTTGTTAGGCATTGTAGTATTATAAAGTACTATAAAGTTTTCTAACTGGCGAATGACATGATCTAGTGGGTTTCTGTCATCTTTACAATGTGCGTTCGTGTTTCAGGATGTGTTTGAATGGCAGGGGAGGGACTGTGTTTTCAAAGCTATCAGGCTAAGGGTTAGCATTTTGGCAGATCAACTAATTCACCTTTCAAGAGTTCACACTTAGATATTGTTTGACAATTGTTAGCAGGTTTGGCATGCTGTCCCGGGAGAGAACCCTGAGCTTGGAGATAGGTGAGCCCAGGGCTCCCGCCTGGTCCATAGAGCATGTGAGGGGAGTACGAGATCAGGTGGTTCTCGAGAGCTCCCCGTGGTAAAAGAAGAAAGGAGGAGAAGGGGTGGATGGGGGGTTTCTTCAGAAAAAGAAGATAAGAGAGTAGTTCTAGCTAGGCTACTTATAGTGAGTTGGGGTTAATCTGATTGGCTAACTAGTGAATGTAGATGAGTGGCCAGCTGCAGTCAATCATATCACGTGCTCCTCTCGAAATTAAGCTGCAGTCACACTTGGCTTTTCCTCCCATAGACTTCCATTCATACGCACACGAATACGTCAGACCGGAAACGCAGGGTCATGCGTTAAGTTTCGCAGGTTGCTGCGGTGCAAAGTTCAAGCTTGGTGAACTCTAACCTGCGAAATCGCATCACTTGACTGCATGAGACCAATAGAGGATCAAAACATGACCTCTCTGGACAGAAATTTAAAACATGGAGCAATCGCTGGCTTTTTAAATATCTAATCATCTTGTTTAATCCCGCCCCTTTTCGCAGCGCCGCACGACAGAATTTCGCACACACAAAGCCGAGTGTGACCGTAGCTTCAGTTTGAAAACTTCACTTAAATATACAATTAGGAACATCGTAAGTGTGCTTAAGTAATGCTGAAGTACACAGTAGTCAACACTTGAAGTGGATCATCGAAATTGTCCAAATGAACAGTTTTAGAACCACTTCAAATGTTGACTATTGAAGGATAGCATTTTTTATTGTCAGGCTTTGTTAACATTTACTAATAAATACAGACATAAAGGGTTTCTTTTTCTGAGGAGTTAACTGCCATGTGTGCGCAGCATAGAGAAGAGTTGATGGGCTGCTCTCAGCAACCTGCCTGTTATCGAGCATGGGTGTATGTAAAGTGCAGAGAGCTCTGAAATGTATGAACTGTGTGTTCGTGCTCTGAAACATTTGCCTAGTCAACGGTCAAGGCCAACTCTCAAGAGAAGATACCAGAAAGAGGAACATCTGGTTGCTGATTGGTCCAACTGTCAAGACGACACCATATAAGTCAATAGGGTTGAGATTAGATAGTGTGTGAAAGACAGAGCTGAATTGATATTACATCTCTCCTGCGCAGAACTTGTACTCTCTAACTTCTTGCATTCAAAATAAAACTTCCTAATTTTCAACTTAGGTCTCCGTCAATTTTTGAACATGCAATAGACCATTTTGAGTCCTACACTATACTGTATACTTTAGCATTACTTAAATAGAATCATAATATTAACTTAAAGTATGCTTCTTTATCAATATGTAACCATTTGATCCGGTTTTGGTTTTGGTCAGCATCAATGCTACCGCTATTTAAGCAAAAGAAGAAACATTTTTCATTCAACTTTAGTAGGAGTGCCAAATCAAGCAAACCAAATGCATTTACATGATACATGTGTTAATGCGGATGCTGAAACAGATCTGCAGATAGATCCCAGGAGCACATCGACTCTATGACCTCCTGTGACCCAGCCCACAATACTGCCGACGCATCATAAACTCCTGCAATTTGTTTTCTAAACCGATTAGAAGGCAAACTCGATTTGTGGCTAAAATACTTTTTGTTTGCTACTAATCGAATTAATCTGTTCCTTGTTACAAATCCAATTAAGCTGCATCAGAGGGTTTAATAGGCTTTGGATCGGGGGAATTCATTGAACCGTTTGTCTATTTCTGTGTACCTGGAGACCCTTCACTAGGGCACATGTTAAACCTCTCCCTCATCGAACACACCTGATTCAGGTCATCCGTTCATTAGTTGAGCTCCTCGGAGGATAGCATGCCAAATACATCTACAATTATTAATCAAGAAAATGTGTATGACCAACCTGAAGCAGCAGTCACGCTGCACTTTTCGCCCCATAGATCTCCATTCATACGCGTGCGACAGCGGCAGACCGGAAACACAAGCTCGTGCGAAAAGTTTCACAGTTCACTCCGTTTGAAAGTTCAAGCTTGGTGAACTCTGACCTGCGAAATCGCATCACATGATTGTGTGCGACCAATAGAAAATCAAAACATGACCTCTCTGTTAAAACATGGAGCAATCGCTCACGTTAACAACATCCAATCATATTGTTTTATCCAGCTCCTTTTTCGCAGTGCCGTACAACCGAAGTTCGCAAGCATAAACTCACTCAACTGTGACTGTGGCTTTAAGGCCAGCTAACATTGTGCGATTTCAGCCATGAATTTGATCATATGATACAAATTTGTAAAATTGCCATTGTGATCAGAGTGTCCCAATGATGAAGTTCTGGATATGTTAGAAGATTTCAGTCGGTGAGTGTACATATATATATATATATATATATATATATATATATATATATATATATATATATATATATATATATATATATATACACACACACACACACACACACACCGGCCACTTTATTAGGTACACCTGTCCAACTACTTGTTAACGCAAATTTCTAACCAGCCAATCCCATGGCAACTCAATGCGTTTAGGCATGTAGACATGGTCAAGACGATCTGCTGCAGTTCAAATCGAGCATCAGAATGGGGAAGAAAGGGGATTTAAGGGACTTTGAAGGTGGTATGGTTGTTGCTGCCAGACGGGCTGGTCTGAATATTTCAGAAACTGCTAAACCTCTGGGATTTTCACGCACAACCATCTCTAGGGTTTACAGAGAATGATCTGAAAAAGAGGAAATATCCAGTGAGCGGCAGTTCTGTGGACGCAAATGCCTTGTTGATGAGAATCAGAGGAGAATGGCCAGACTAGTTCCAGCTGATAGAAAGGCAACAGTAACTCAAATAAGCACTCGATACTACCAAGGTCTGCAGAAAAGCATCTCTGAACACACAACACGTCCAACCTTGAGGCGGATGGGCTACAGCAGCAGAAGACCACACTGGATGCCACTCCTGTCAGCTAAGAACAGGAAACTGAGGCTACAATTCACACAGGCTCACCAAAATTGGTGGTGGTGTAATAGTGTTTTTTTTTTCATGTCACACTTTGGGTCCATTAGTACCAATTGAGCATGGTGTCAACACCACAGCCTACCTGAGTATTGTTGCTGACCATGTCCATCCCTTTATGACCACAGTGTCTCCATCTTCTGATGGCTACTTCCAGCAGGATAACGCACCATGTCCTAAAGAATCATCTCAGACAGGTTTCTTGAACATGACAATGAATTCACCATAGTCAAATGTCCTCCACAGTCACCAGAACTCAATCCAATAGAGCACCTTTGGGATGTGTGTGGTGCACCAGGAGATTGGCATCATTGATGTGCAGCCGACAAATCTGCAGAAACTACGTGATGCTATTATGTCAATATGGAGCAAAATCTCTGAGGAATATGTCCAGTACCTTGATTTACATTGTTTTAACCACCAGGTGTCCCTATCATGTGGTGTTTCAAATGACTGATTGAATCAATTTACAAAGCAATTGGTTTAATCGTTTCGAAGCTTGGTTTCTTCCATCGCTAAACCACACTAAGTGTTCACAAACTAGTAACAAGATTGCTCACAGCACCACAGTTTAACTGACAATGAATGCGAGTTTGGGTCTCGAATAAACCAACATGTACATTCACAGTTAAGTATATACATCTGTTCAAATTCAGACACTCACTGCACGAAGACATATGCACCAATACATCATTAATAACCGAAAATATGAAGATAATAATATATTTACATACATAACTAAATGCTATAAGTAATGAAACGTTTCCCCCTATTCAGCAGACAACAGACGAGTCATCTCTGCCACGCTCCACAGCGAACACAAAGTCATTATGGCTTCAGCATGGACTATCATTGCTATGGTTCCTCCAGGGTTATTTTTGTCAGCTCTTCTGTCCCTTCAGCAATTACACCTGTCTTGTCTTGGTCTTCTGAGAGTCCAGCTCTGTTTTGGTCCACAGATCCCTTGGCTCCACACATGCCCTTTGGTCTCCAGCCTCTCTGACTCCACCTCGCATGTCTTCCTGGCTCCAGCCTAGATTGCACTTTCTGTCCATCTCTACAGTCGGGTCAGATAATCGCTTTCACTGGTTATTCTGTGTCCTCATCTAGTTCAGCTTTGTAATGTCCCATCCCCCCTCTGTTTCCCATGGACTCTTCCTCCAGCTCCACTATAGACCTTTTTAATGTTTCTGGCCTCCAGGCATTCTATTAAAACCCATATTACAACAAACAAGACAGATATTGCAAGGGGGGAAACTGAGGTGTGAATTAAATGCAGCAAGAAAACAGATGAAATTGTTCCTATTGATCAGGTTGGCCTGGGAAATGTGCAGTTAAATCCAATCGTTCAGTGTCCCGTGTGATTTACGCAGTGTGCAGAACAGGCGGTCTGGTCAGTACAGCACATGTAAAGCCACACATGGATGATTGTTAGCGTTTCATTACTTATCCAGGGATCTCAGTGAATTATTGCGCACTGATTAAAGTGAGACAATGGTGTCCTTAATGTTTTTTTATGTTGGAATACTTACTTGAAAGGTATGATGCTGACAACACCTCCCACTACCTGCAGGCATAACCAAGTCCTTTGTCTATTAAGGCCAATTTATACTTGTGTGTGGAGGGTACGTGGTACAGTAGGTCCAACGCAATTCGTAACCTTTTGATTTAGTGGCTAATTTCTATTCATTTTTAGTTGTACAATATGATTTGCCTTTCCCTCAGTTGTAGGAGTGGAGTTTCGGCGCACGCATCCTTTTAAAAATGTCCGTATTCATTCATTCATTCCCTTAGGGCTTAGTCCCTTTATTGATCAGGGGTTGCCAAAGCAGAATGAACCGCCAACTTATCCAGCACATGTTTTACGCAGTGGATGCCCTTCCAGCCGCAACCCATCACTGGAAAACACCCACACATTCTCATTCACACACATACACTACGGATATTTTAGCTTACCCAATTCACCTATAGCGCATGGCTTTGGACTTGTGGGGGACGCAGAATCACCCGGAGGAAATGCACATCAACACAGGGAAAACATGCAAACTCAACACAGAAATGTCAACTGACCCAGCCGAGGCTCGAACCAGTGACCTTCTTAATGTGAGGCGACCATGACACCATGTCTGTATTCATGCAAATGAAATTATAGGGATTTGTACAAATTAGCCACTATTCTTTTAGACAACAGGTAAAATAGGCCCTTTCTAACCCTAAACTAGCCTTTAGCCTCTATACCGGAAGAGAGTTCATTCACTCACTTTCCTTCGGCTTAGTCCCTGTGCGAAGCCAAGCTCACACTGCAATTTTTAATAATCCTAAACAAACGTAGCTTGTCAGACTGAATGAACATGGATCCCATGACATACTGTAAGGTCATATTGACAGATTGAATGACCTGCCAAGCATGGACGAAAACCCACCCAGAGACGTCATCCGTCCTTGACACTTTCATTATCCCGTGTTCTGAAATGATACCTCACAGCAAAAATAAACAATCTGTAGCAGCAATTTGGCAAAACCAGAAAGAAAAAAAAGTTTCAACATTTCCTCACGGTGGTTTTGAAGTCGTCGTTGAATTGTGCCATCAGATTCGATGCTCCTATAGGGTCTTAGATTGACACTGGTTGTAGCTGTTGTTACACTGCAGGAAGTGTCTGAAATCTTCTGACATTGCCAGAACTTCAACAGAGGAATAATCTGATCCCAATGGCCATTAAGTGGTTGTCAATGAATGTTAAACCAATAATTAAAACCAAAATTTGTTTCAGACGACCAAATCGTGGCTGAAATCCCACAGTAGGAGCAGCGCCTAGGTCACCACAGTAAAATGAACTGCCAAATTGAGGCATACCTACTGAGGTAGATGCCCTTACAGCCACAACTCAGCACTTAGAGTACACTAACTCCAGTGATGGGAAACTCTCGCATACACACACACATACACTACAGAAAATGTAGTTCCTCAATTCACCTGTACCGCATCTCTTTGGACTGTGGGGGAAACCGGAGCACCTGGAGGAAACCCACACAACCACAGGGAGAACATGCAAACTCCACACAGAAATACAAACTGGCCCAGCTGGGACTTGAACCAGCGACCTTTGTGCTATGACAGTTAAAACTCTCTGATAGCTTCCTGAAAAAAGCATACAGTGGCGTCTCTTAAAAGAAGATTGGAAACAAGCTTATTACATCCTGCTCAATATTGTAAATTGTTGGCTGATCTGGATCAAATCAAATGAAAAGCATGTCAACCCAAAACAGGTCGCAGTGGGTTCATCCAGGCCCGTGCACAGGCCAGTTGCTCAAATATATATGATATATATGTATATATGTACATATATACATATATACATATATATCATATATATTTGTATATATATATATATATTTGTATATATATGTGTGTGTTTTTGTGTGTGAATTCAGCCATTTTCCAAAATAACCTGTGTATGTGTGTTTGGCGAATGGTTTCTTGGTACCTTTGGGTAATTTTGCTTTGTGTGTGCTTTAGTATGAGTGTGTTGGTTTGGTGGTGGATGAGTGTGACCTGCCCTCTTGTCCTTGTCCTGCTATTGCTCACAGACACTCGCAAATGATGGCATCCATGAATCACCGGAGATTATTTTTGTGTGTGGAAAGAGAGCAGCGACATCGACCTCGTCGCAACCAGCAGTGCCGCTGGCTCCTGGTTGGTCCTGGGAAAACAAATAAACCTGTATGTGAAGCCATTAATATTGAGATTGGATTTTAATAACACTTGCTTTTTTTTTAATAATAATATTAATTGATTAATTCATTAATTTTCCTTTAGCATAGTCCCTTTATTTATCAGGGGTCGCCACAGCAGAACAAACCGCCAGCTTATCCAGCATATATTTTATCAGCGGATGCCCTTCCAGCTGCAACACAGTACTGGGAAACACCCATACACTACGGCCAATTTAGTTTATTCAATTCCCCTATAGCTCATGTGTTTGGACTGTTGGGGAAACCGGAGCACCCGGAGTAAACCCACGTCAACATGCAAACTCCACACAGATCTGGCCCAGCTGGGACTCGAACCAGCGACCTTTTTGCTTTACCGCCCCTGAACATTCAGATATAATATTAAAAAAATGATTGATGACATGAAACTACAGACGACATAAGTTGTATTAGATTCTGAGCGACAGGTTTTAGGTAACTTCGATCAAATTGATCAACTTAATATAGAGTATCTGATAAAGTACCTGATACACTACATGCATTTATTTACTACAAATCTCAATTAAAAAAAGTTACAAAATGGCTGTGTTAGGTGATGTGCCATAGGATTAATTGTCTTTTTTTTTTCAGCTGAACTGTCCTAATGCCCCCGAGGACAAAAACCAGGCACCCTCCCCTGACGTCCTTCTGTCATTAACCTCTCATTTATCATTCTCGCTAACTAACTCACCCCTGTCAACCTTGGCTCTGTCTTGTTTAAATCCATAGTCTACAGCTGACAGACTGCACTACACACACATACTGTACATACAGAATCCACACACATATTAAATTACTTAATTAACAATTCACACCATGTACTACTGGCTTAATACCTGCCTATTATTAAGATATTAATGGTTTATTAGCACTCATAAAGTATGATCTTATTTAACATCCATAATCCTACCCAATACCTAAACCCAACCAATAATAAGCAACTAGTTGGTAGTTTATTGCACTAAAATCTTAGTTAATGGTTTGTTGATAGCGTGAATTGTACATTAAAATAACGTGTGACCTAAAATATTAATTTGTATTTAGACATATGCAGATGATAAATAATTAAATATATCGTGATAATGCACACTATTGGCGTCAAGGGTACTTCAATATACAGCGAATAATTATCTATTATTTAAACTTCCAGAGTTAAAAATTCTTACTGCCTTAAAGTTTTTAATTGAATGAAATTAAGTTTTCTAGTCAACCCAGGCTCATTCTGAAAACGTACCCCTGTATACATTTCTGGAGAGCGCCAAATATGTCCAAAGAGCTTCGTGTTTTTTGCAGTTTTTGTTTTAACGAATCCACCAGAGGCCGCTGTGTACACTTTTTGAGATCTCAATGGCGAGTGCCATTCGCGCCTGCTGTTCTTACCAAAACCCACCTGAGTCCGCTGTCACTGACTGATCGACTGACCCACCTACTTCAAGACAGTTTTAAAAAGCAACCCAGAAAAAGAAAAGCCCTTGCCTGATTTTTACCTTGTTTTCAGATTTTACCACATTCTCACGTTGTTATTTACTTGTTTATTTAATTTTTTGGCTTTTGTTTTTGTCTAACCTGATGTAATGATGTTTATTTATAGCACTGTTATACCCATCACTAGTGATTATTTATATGCCCATTGTACTTTAACGCTTTCTGGTAAGATTCGGTTAGTTTACATTTGTTAATTTAACTAAACCCATGATGAAAACTACAACAGCTTTTATTATGATGTTGATTTCTTTAATGATGTTGTTTATCATTTTAAATTTGGAAAATTTTAAGTTTTATTTATTACGTAAATTTTAAAGTAAACGTTATTTGTTTTAATAAATGGAGTTTATTGCTAGTAAAATTATGTTGTTTTTTTAACTAGCTTTAACATGCTAATTAATAAAAGTGTCTTTTTCCACCATCTTTTTCCACTTGAAAAGGTCCTGAAATTAGTTAAAAATGTAGAGCGGTGCATGATTTTGTTCATTGGAAACTAACTGGATTGTTGAAAGAAGGTTGTTGCTAACAAAATGAAGGACGATTGACGAGTGGACAAAGTGAATAAAGTTTTTTCGAGGGGTATGGAACGTTATGGTGTTTGCTTAAAGCTTATGAGACTAAATAAATTTTTACAAAATAACGAAGTGCACAGATACATCATTTATAACATACGTATACAAATAAGAAGAAAACATTTTGATTTCATGACGAATTTAAGCTTCGAGCTTTTATTGTATAGTGTTACCTATTGCACTTTATTATTTGTTTGCAATTTAATTAGTTTCAAACGTGTTTGCTATGAACGTGTATACAAAAAAAAAAACAATACGCTAAGGTTTTTTGGCTTTATACATATTAAATGAATTCTTTTTGCAGATTGGGTCAATATAGTGATCATTTCGTATGTCGTGATGAAAGTTTTATCAATTAATCATAAAAAGATAATCTGATACTGTAATAAACCTACACTGTAAAAAATGTTAATTAACTGTCTGTATTTTGTGATTCAAATCGTTTTAAGTTTATTAACGGTTACGAATTGCATTATGAGATGTCAATCTCTGCTCTGTCAACTTTTGGTGATGAAAAGTCAACTTTACAGTTTAACAAAGTGACTTTTATTAACATTTTAGTGGTTTGAAATAATAGAATGTCATTCATTCATTTTCTTTTCGGCTTAGTCCCTTTATTAATCCGGGGTCGCCACAGCGGAATGAACCGCCAACTTATCCAGCACATGTTTAACGCAGCGGATGCCCTTCCAGCTGCAACCCATCTCTGGGAAACATCCACACCCACTCACTCACACTCATACACTACGGACAATTTAGCTTATTCAATTCACCTGTACCGCATGGACTGTTGGGGAAACCTGAGCACCCGGAGGAAACCCACACAAACGCAGGGAGAACATGCAAACTCCACACAGAAACGCCTACTGACCCAGCCGAAGCTTGAACCAGCAACCTTCTTGCAGCACTACCTACTGCGCCACTGCGTTGCCATAATATAATGTATAAGAAATAATATATAGAGAGAAATAAATCTGTAAAATACCAGAATATGTATATGTGAATATGCAGAATATGTTAATAGGTTTTTGTCGCATAATATACAACACAAATAGAGACAATAAATCACTTTAAACTATTAAAAATGTTTATAAAATTCACTTTTTATAACTTTTCAAGGCAAAATGCTGTTGGAAGAAAGAGCAAGGTCTCTTAATGCAATATATAAATGAGGGAAAATAATAAATTATACTCGCATAATACGGAAAACTGCTCATTTATATTTTATACCGTGTAGTATTAATACAGCTGTTAGGACAATATTAGACACAACTTCGTATCTGATTTGGTTTAGGCAACCACCAATTCTGACGACAGACTTGAAACAGCGAGCACTGCGTTTTATTTTCATTAGACAAAAACTTCTCTTTTCTCTACATGTTTGGGTTATGATCGCAGGGCTTGACCTCACCTGTCAGTGGAAGACATCCAAGGGCTTAAGAGAAGATTCCTTCAGGGCTGACTACAGAACAGGGCAGAGATTCTGCTTGTTGTGCATTCATGTAAAAGCTATTGATTTTTCTTCTCTCCCTTCCTATGGCAATCAATACATATCCTGTGCAATGCATGCCAAACAAAGGTCAAAAATAAGTCTTCTCGTGTTATCTTTCAGTGTCTCCTAGTAAAATGGCTGGTCTTGTAAATATTATATTGAAACACTGAAAGCAACTTTCATGCCCCAGTTCACTACCGGTTTGCTGGTGAAGCAAGGATAAGAAAACATCAGGGGAGAGGTCGATGTTGCGAGAGGTTTGGTGATGGCCAGCAGGGGGAGCTCATCCTGTAGTCTGTGTGGGACCCAACTATGCATGGGACGATAACCGGTTTCAAGGTTTACTGTGATTTGGAAAAGTCAAGGGCTGTTTTCTCAAAGCGGTCTTGCGTCCTTGTGTTCTCGTGTAACGTCATCATCAGCTGCCAAAGTTCAGTTCCAGTACTCAAGACCGCAAGAACGGAGGACGTGTGAAACTTCCAGGATGTGTTCTTGATATCGAGGATGCACCGATGCAGACTTGAGCACCAATCTCGCTCTAGAAGTCCCAGATGTCATTGCGACTGGAGGTGGGAAGCACAGCATTTTATATATATTTATTATTAAAGTTCAGAGATATCACTTATTTATCTCAGGAGTTTCCCTAAATGAAACGGTAAAAAGTACCATAAACATCTTAATAAAGGAATAAACATATTACGGGTGTTTATTTGCTGAAATTCATATTAAAATCTGTTTTATTTGTATTGCGCAACATATATTTGTAAAGTCTTTATGCATAGCATATATTTTGAAAAGGGGAAAGCAATAAATCGTTGTATAAATGCTGTAATGTTTAAATAATTTTTAGTTAAACACGCGTGAAGGTCACGTGACCATCAGGAAAAACACAGCATCTCATTTTTCACAGGATGCGTTCTTTGTCCTCGCAGTCTCCCGAGTTCCTTCTTCCGAGGACACCTGGAAAGACTTCTCTCTGCAAGAACGCAAGTTCGTTCTCTGCGGTCTTGGTATTGAGAAACAGCCAAGGATTTAAAACCACAAACAAATTAGGTCATACTGTTCCTACGGTTTGTTTTTTTTTACAACTATTTTATTTCGTTTTTGGGGCAATAGTATCTCCAACCAGATCAAGATCTACTGGTCAGCCCATGATTTAGCAAATCACTTATTTTTGAGGGTGTTGCTGCAATCGGTAATTAAAGTGCAGGTGGTGGTGGTGAGGAAGATTTGGGGGTCTTGAAGGAGTGATCGGCATGTGATATTATGGTAGGGGGGTGTTAGGGTAACAATCAGTATGTAAAAAGCGGGGGGGGGGGGTGGATGATGGGTCAGGCCAGATTCATGTTGGCAGGGCAGATCGACCATCAGGCCACCAGGAAATGTCCTTTTGCTGTCTATGGCCAGTCCACCCATGGGCCTATGCCTAGTCCCAACAAAACAGGACATTATGGCTGTTTCTCAATATCCATGCCTTACAAATCTTCTGTCCTTTTGTTCTCATGTAATGTCATTAACCACCAAAGCTCAATTCCAATACTTAAAGCCACAAGAACGAATAACCCATGACAGAACCCTGATGTACTCTTGATATTGAGGATGCATCAAATGCACGCTTGTGCTCAGCACTCAATCAAAGTCTAAGAAATCATAGCGCCTAAATGATCGGTCACAAACTCAATTCCTGAAGGGCTGCAGCTCTGCAAAGTTCTGCTCCAACCCTAATCAAACACACCTGATCCAAATAATCAAGGTGTTCAAAAGAGTCTCGAACACCTTGATTATTTGGATCAGCTGTGTTTGATTAGTGTTGGAGCAGAACTGTGCAGAGCAGCGACCCTCCAGGAATTGAGTTTGACTTTGCCTAAATAAAGGAGGAAGGAAGTGCTGCATTTTATATTCACTATTATTTACAGTTCAGACATATCACTTGTTTATCTCAGGAGTTTCCCTAAATGAAATGGTGACAGCCTACCTTATGCCTAGTTCACACTACAGGATTATAAAACAGATTTAAGTCCAATTTGCAAGTTAACAATCTTGCTTAAAAGTTGGGTTGTGATCAGGAGGATGTCAATGAATGATCGACAATCACCATGTGTGAATCTACATGCCCCCCTAATCTCACCCATGCTTATACACAGGGGTGCCCAAACTTTTCCTATAAAGGGCCAGAATTGTCAGTCAATTCAGTGGGCGGGGAAAGCCGTACTCCTACGTCACGTTGTGGTCAGCCTCAAAATCAATGGGATTTGGATCCTATTTTAACGTCAGGAAATTAAAAAAGCAACATAGGTTCATTCTGAAAACTTAGTCCTATATACGTTTCTGGAGACTGCAGATTATGTGCCAGAGGTACGTATGGCTGGATGTCATTTTTTTAAGCGAACGCTATGAGGCGGTATGACGCCATTCCTTTTCGCACTTACCAGCTGGCTGCTTACCTCCGTGTGGATGGCTTTCGTGCTGCAACCATTTTGGTCAGTAAGCTTATCATGTACGTCGGCAGACTTGAGACGCAGAGAGGAGTTGACCATGACGATCGGGTTCAAGCCCGCTGAAGAACAGAAAGCGATAAGACAAAAACAGGATCCAAAAAAATTTAAATAAACAAGTAAATAAGAGGGTGAGAATGTGGTAAAATCTGAAAATGTGGTAAAAATCAGATGAGGCCTTTTCTTTTTCTGGATTGCTTTTGAAAATTGTTGGTTGGGTTTAGGGAAGTGGTGGGCGGGTCAATCGATAAAATCGGTTGGGTTTAGGCAAGGAGGAGGATGGGTCAGTCGATTGGTCGGTCAGTCAGTCAGTCAGTCAGTCAACAGCGGCCTCTGGTGGGTTTATATAAGAACAACAGGCGCGAATAGCACTTGCGATAAAAATTTGAGATATGAAAAAGCGTACACAGCGGGCTCTTGTGGATTCATGAAAAACAAAAACTACACAAAATACGTACCTCCTGGGAAGTATTTCATGGCCTCCAGAAATGTATATAGAGATACGTTTTCAGAATGAGCCTGGGTTGAAAAAAAGACACTTGTTTTCCTGATTTATGAGTTATTAGTCTTTCAATGCTATTTACATTTGGGGTGGCAAAAAACATTTACTTAGTAAGAACAATTTCCAGTGTTTAGCAGACGAAAGTAAATAAGTTTACAATATGCCTAGCTATGGTGTTTTTCACTTTCACACGACAGGATCCTGGCAGTTGTGCTTTCCTCCTACAGCCAGCGCATCAGGAGGCCTTTGGAAGTTCCCACTCCAGCTATTTGGCCTGAATGGTGCACCTGGAACATTTCAAAGTATGAGTCGATCCCATATTGCAATGTTTCTCTTCTGTGGTGGGATAAATGAAACTTTCCAATACTCTGTCCGCTCATAAACCTGATTTGATAAGAAATCATTAATAATCAGAAAGAGATTATTAATGGCACTTAATAAGTGTCTAATCTCTTGAGCCGGTAATGTGAGTGCTAGACGTCAGCCTTGTGTTTGTGCTGATGATAGACACATTAGTAGCCAGCTTTGGTGCTGCCGTTTCAAAAGAACTCCAGCTGAGAATTTAGACTTTGAGTGGGAAGACCTGGCCTGTGCTAGAGTTGGTTGCCAAGTAAACAAAACATTTGCACTAAGGCCATGTCCACACTAATACGGTTTCATTTAATAATGTATATTTTTCTCTCTGTTTTGTATGGAGCTTAAAACATGCCAAAACAACCTGAATTTGAATGACATCCTCCTGAGCCCACACATACTCCAGTAAACTCACACACCTCTGCAGTGTTGGGCAAACTACTTGAAAAATATAGTGAGCTAAGCTATTAGTTACTCTACTTAAAATGTAGCTGGTTCAAGTCCCAGTTGGTTGACCTGTCTTCCAATGCGCTAGCCTATAGCATGCTAGTATTAGTACTATTAGTTGATGTTAGCACTTTGATTTGATAGTTGACAAGGAAAGGAGCAATATAGTCATATTCATGTATGTACAAGGACACTGGATGTATATTCATGTCATTATTGTTAAGGAATAAGGAAGAAATATTACAAGTGGTGCATCAGTAAAGCTTTGAAGAATGCTACACTGTACCACGAGTGCTTACTGAAGCCATTTATGTTTAGCTCGCTGCATAGGCTAAATAAGTACATTTGGCTGAGGGCAGAAGACTTTCACCTCACAGCAAGAAGGTCGCTGGTTCGAGTCCTGGCTGGGTATTTCTGTGTGAAGTTTGCATGTTCGCCCTGTGGCGGATGTGGCGCGAACTGAAGAGTGGGGTGGGGGGGGAAACGGCACAAACTGAAGTCCGCGTGGGGGGGGGGGTTGGGGGGAATTCTGGGAGTTTTCCAGGAGACGGAACAAAACAGGAGATGTGTCTGAAATACGGGAGACTCCCGGGAAAAATGGTAGTGTTGGCAGGTATGGGGTTCTCTGCTGTCTGTTCGTCGGATGATGACTTCGTTTGACCAGTAGGAACTTTCGGGTTTTTTTGGACAGTAGGAACTTTTGGACTTTGCTAGTTTCTTTGTTTCTGGCTTCCAGCCCTTTTGTATCCTTTAAGACGTATTTTTCTGTTCACCTAATAAATTCTCCACTCGCTTTTGGATCCTCTCTGTCTAGTATCGTGACAACATATCGAGCTACCGGACAAACTGGTAACAGTGGGAAAGCCGTCCAGTGAGGTAAGCTGTCAGCTGGTAAGCGAGAAAAGGAACGGCATTATACCGCCCCGTAGCGTTCGTTTTAAAGATGAAATGCAGCCATATGTAGCTCTGGCTAAATAATTCACGATCTCCAGAAATGTATATAGAGGGCTTTATTTTCAGAATGAGCCTACGTTGGTCCAAACACGTGCCATAGGTGAATTGGATTACCTAAATTGGCCGTAGTGTATGAGTGTATGTGAATGCGAGTGTGTATGGGTGTTTCCCAGTATTGGTTTGCCGCTGGATGGGCATCCACTCCATAAAACATACGCCAGAATAGTTGCTGGTTCATTCTGCTGTGGAACTAAGCCGAAGCAAAATGAATGAAGGATGGAAACATAGCTGTTGTGAGAATTGCAAACATCACTCTATTGTTTATGCTAAGCAGCATTTGTTGAGTGGTGTATGAGTGTTCATTGAAAGGCTGTGTTCTCAGTGCATGTACATGGGCAACATGCAGCTAAAACGGCAGTGGATGACTGGCACTGGTTATGAGAAGAGAGGTAGCGGATGAGAGAGGCTGATAGCGGATTCAGCTGCAGGGTGAAAGGGAAGCAGTGCAGGACTGGGTGTCAGATGCAGATGCTGATGAGGCCTGAATGCAGGGCATGAGAGCATCCTGTGAAAATGTCAGCAGACAGCACAGATCGCAGCGCTGACAGCACTTTCTGAAGGAGGAAAGGCCACTGCCTCTGCGTCACTATCACGCATGCACATATTTTCCAAACATCACTTCACATGGAATACAGTTGAAGTCAACATTATTAGCCCTCTTTTTTTTGAATATTTCCCAAATGATGTTGAACAGATTCAGGAATTTTTCACAGTATTTCCTATAATATTTCTTTCTTCTGGAGAAAGTCTTATTTGTTTTATTTTGGCTAGAATAAAAGCTGTTTTTATTTTTTTTTAACCCATTGTAAGGTCAATATTATTAACCCCCTTAAGCAATATTAGTCTACAGAACAAACCACTGTTATACAATGACTTGCCTAATTACCCTAACTGTACCTTAATGAACCTAGTTAAGCCTTTACATGTCACTTTAAGCTGAATACTAGTGTCTTGAAGAATATCTAGTCTAATATTATTTACTGTCATCATGGCAAAGAGAAAATAAACCAGTTATTAGAGATGAGTTATTAAAACTATTATGTTTAAAAATGTGTTTCGTGTAAAAAATACACAGGGGGGCTAATAATTCATGAGAGCTAATAATTCTGACTTTACAATTTAGTTAAAATGTTTACACTCACAAAAAATAAACAACGAGATTAAAAATAATAATAAATAAATGATAATAATAATAAAAATACATTAAAAATTAGATAAATATATAAACAAAACTCCAACAAAGCCCCTGACAACATTTCACAGATCAAGTAAATATGTTTCGATATGCCCAGGGGTGCGTTTTCCAAACAACAACGTAATGCAAATGATTTCTATTAATTTTGAAATATTCTTTAAAAATTAGGAAATTACCCATGGCAATTTTAATGTAATATAGCAGGGCTATTCAATTAGTTTGTCATGGGGGCCAGTTCATGAAAAGCATCCCAAATGAGAGGCCGGAGAGAGATTACTTGCAATATAAGTGATGACACAACAGCATATAAGAGCCCGTATGCTGTATTTTTGCTCCTTAAGATACCCATGTTGGCTTTTTCTACATTAAAACGTTAATATGTTGTATTTTGAAACTACATAACATCACTGCATTGTACAATGTGACTTTTTTTACAAACATATTCAAATGTTGTATTTCGAAGCACAACAAAATCAGTGTATTGCTCCAGTAGGCTTCTTCTACATTCAGACACATTCATATGTTATATTTTAAACTGCGTAACAATGGGGATGCAATGATTATAGATTCTGGTTGTACGATTATAGTCTGAAGAATAATCATGGTTTCACAGTTATCACGATTATTATGCATTTATTAAATTCAAAACACCACTAGTTTAGAAAACCACAAGAAAACTGCTTATATTTTAAAGTGTTTATTGCTGCTCAGTAACCAAATCCAGCACAAAATATTAATTAATAAAAACAAGCAATAGTCCATTTCTCTATTCGGACTTAAAAATAAATTGAAAAGTTTTTGATTTAAACATGAGTGATAATTTTACAATGAAAATAAAAGACAGAGCAATTATAAATCAATAAAACTAAGTAAATTAGCATCTGTCTAATGTTAATTTAAGCTTTATATTAGCTAAGAATTTAAACGAACTGTTGTTATTATCTGTGTTCATACATACATAATCATTTTAATCATTTGTAATAACGTATCTTTTGTTTGCATTGCACTGAAAGCCACGCACAACTCTCATCACTACAGCGTGAGATCATTTCTACTGTGCGCCTGGAGGTCCGCTTGCGAGCCGTGCACACACCGCTCCCAATATGCGCACATCTCCATTTGAAATAATGAACTTGCATGCAGAAAAGACGTGATATGTGAACGGCCTGCTGCGATAGTTAATTCAACGTGCGTGCGTATTAGCCTCGGTATAAGCTCGGAACTTTAAACTAGCACACAGCTGACATAACTTTGTTTAGCTGCAGCAGTTTCATTCCATGCAACAGAAACGCGGCGTTGAGAAGCCTTTACGATTAATTAACCTCTGCATCCCTATTAACGATATCAGTGCATTGTACAAAAGACCTTTTCTACAAACATATCCAAATGTTTTCGGCTGCCCGCGCCACTTGCTTAATGTCAGGTGCCTCGGGCTCTGCCAGCCTGATCTCACGAGAAAACGTAAGTATTTTACGTTTTGACAGTTTAGTGGCTAATTCGTACAAATTCGTACGAGTTCAGTCGTACGAAATGGTACGATTTTAAAAAGGAGGCGTGGCACCTAACCCCGCCCCTAAACCCAACCGTCATTGGAGGATGAGCAAATCGTACTAAATTGTACGAATTACATCGCACGAATTCATACGAATTAGCCACTAAAAAAAAGTTACGAATTGCCGTGAGATTGTGTTGGCTCTGCACAGCCTTCAACTGCAGCTCGTGCTGTATTGAACAGACGCACGTCACTTCATAACTATAGCATCCGTTATTCGACTGAACTAAATTTATTTTGATGTCTTACTATTTGAAGGGCTGGAACAAATAGTCGTGTGGGGCCGGGTTCGTGCTGCGGGCTGCCAATTGAATAGCCCTGTAATATAGTTTGGTATATTTACCTTCGGCCCACAGCTCTCAATGATATTTGGTTTTTGGCCCTTCATATGAAAAAGTTTGGGCACCCCTGATCTATATTGTCCAAAGCATAATGTAAATAAAGATGAATTAAAGAGAAACTTGGAGCATAAGAGAGGCATTGATATTGTTATACCGCAGGCACTTGTTATTTTTTTGTATGCAAAGCACACGCATAAATTAATTAACAACAGAGCAAAACTCCCGAGGGATAATAATTAATTACAAAAAAAAAAAAAATACAGGCTTTGAGAGAAATAGAGGCTTTGTGAGAGCTATATATATGTGCTCCTGAATTGAGGAGAGGACAGAAAGCCTGGTTATTTGATAGAATGCAATCAAGTCACGTACCGTGGCATGCAGCGTGTTCAGCTTGACAAGCTCAGCAGGCCTGGCCAATAGCACCGCCCACAGTTCATCATTTATTCACCAGCACAGCACGGTTTGTCTGCCTTGCATCCGCTTGCCTCAACATTTCTCCTCTGCTGATTGTCTCCAGTATGCCATGACCAGTCACCTCTGATTGCTGTATCATGCATTATATGGCAGCCCCTAAAAAACGGTCCTTTTAATCATTTTTAAAGGGTTATTTTCGGGTGTACATTAGGGGTGTAACAGTACACAGAAGTCACAGTTTGGTACGTGCCTCGGTTTGGGGTTAGCTACAAAACTCGAAAGCTACAAATTGATGCAAAAGCACAAAATAAATGGAATAATTAAAATACAACTTTATAATTAGGAGACGTATCAGCTTTCAAAGGCTGAGCCCAACGACAGACGACAGAAAAACAGTATAGATATTGTATTGTGCATAGATTCAGCAAACCTGAAATGTCTTTTAATGAAAATGTATGCACTGACTGGAGGTCCATTCAACAACAACTGTTCAATCTTAAGTGTGTGTAGAGAAAGGACTGTGTGTGTGCATGAGATCAGAAAAAAAATTTATATTTCCATTTTGTCTCTATATACAGAGCATCCGGGAAGTATTGATAGCGCTTCACTTTTTCCACATTTGTTTATGTCACAGTCTTATTCCAAAATGGATTAAATTAATTTATTTATGAAAGCCACGCACAACTCTCATCACTACAGCGTGAGATAATTTCTACGGTGTGTGTCTGGAGGCCGCGAGTGCATCGGTCAACTCTACAAGCCGTGCACACACCGCTCCTAATATGCACATGTCTCCATTGGAAATAATGAACTTGCACGCAGAAAAAACATGATATGTGAAAGGCCTGCTGCGATAGTTAATCCAATGTGGGTGCATATTAGCCTTGGTATTACTCGGAACTTTAAACTAGCGCACAGCTGACATAACTTTGTTTAGCTGCAGCAGTTTCATTTCATGCAACAGAAACTCGGCGTTGAGAAGCTTTTATGATTAATTGACCATAATGAATTTAAGCGCGGTTAATAGTGAAATCGACTAATCAATGCATGCTTGGTTTGTGCTTTGACATGCACTGTCAACCCTGGGACCTTATATAGACAGGTGTATGCCTTTTCAAATCATGTCCAATCAACTTAATTTACCACAAGTGAACTCCAATTAAGCTGCTGAAACATCTCAAGAATGATCAGTGGAAACAAAATGTACCTGAGCTCAATGTAGAGCTTCACCGCAAAGGCTGTCAATACTGATGTACATGTGATTTTTCAGGTTTTTTATTTTTAATAAATTTGAAACAATTTCAAAAACTCTTTTTTCACTTTGTCATTATGGGGGATTGTGTGTAGAATGTTGAGGAAATGAATGAATTGAATCAATTTTGGAATAAGGCTGTAACATAAAACAATTTGGAAAAAGTGAAGCGCTAGCAATACTTTCCATAAGCACTGTGTATAATCAAAGTACAATATATGAAAAAATAACGTGATTTTTTTAAAAATAAAGCATGAGCTCACATCGCTTTGCATCTTATTAACACAACCAAGACTTAAAAATAAACTCTGGACCACCCCTTTAATCATATAAATCACAATGTCCTACAGGGAACATTTGCTTCAGAAATTATGAGACGACTTGTAACAAAAAAAAACAACAACACGATCATAGTTTCCTTAAATCTATCTGTTCTCCTTGCGCATGAACTGTCAAAAACACAAACGGTTGTCAAATTGTACATCTTTTGGACTATAAATACTGCTGGATATGGCTTAAACATAAGTCATGAAACTAAACGCATACCTGTCCCATTCCGTAATCTTTGCATGTTAAAAAAATTGTCATTGTCTTGCTTTGACTTATATTAAGCTTGCCTATTTTGTGAATTTCATGAACTTAATTATGCTTCAGCCAGTAAAATAAAAGTGTTTGAGTAAAAGTTTATCTAGCAGTACTCTGAGAATATGTGGTATCACTGTGCGTCCTCAGAGCAGACATCAGTGAAGCCCGGGGCCACAACAGTGACGCATTTATGTGAGCGAGGGGAGTCGATAACACCTGTTACACATAATTAATCAGGAGCATCGCAGAGTCCAAACCCCCACTGCTAACTCACTTGTGTCTGCTCATCAAAAGAACTGACTGAACCCACAAGAACAAGAAACTTGATCCAATCTGTTCATCACCGGGAAACAGTCATATCATGCCACTTTTTAGGATAAGCCTCCAATGTCCATAGAGCAGTGTTTCCCAACCCTGTTCCTGGAGGCACACCAACAGAACATATTTTGGATGTCTCCCCCATTCACTTCAGGTTTTGGAGTCTCTTCTAATGTTCTGGTGAGTTGTTTCAGGTGTGTTGGATTAGGGAGAGCTTGAAAATGTGTACTGTTGGTGTGCCTTCAGGAACAGGGTGGGGAAACACTGCCATAGAGTGTCTATGTGAAGATTCAATTCAAAATACCACAACACTAATGTATGATATCTCTCTGAAACGGACCCTTTTAGGCTTTGATCCTAATTGGGTTTTGGTGACTGTCGCTTTAAATTCAAATGAGATTCAAAAGAGGGCGGAGATACAAATGCATGTGTGTCAGCATAGTGGCAGATTCAAAAACAAGACTAACGTCTTATTTTAATGAGGGAGAGATGGTCACTAGTGGGCAGGGCTTTTCCTCTCTGATGACACGTACAAAGGGAGAATGTCAATCGAAGTGTTTCTGGAGTGTTTTTATCAAGTGTGATCATAAATAATTCAATGAATACATTTTGACCATTAGAAGCTAGATATATTCACACGCTGCTGACACACAACTGTGTTTAAACCCCTTATAAAAGAGATTTTTGCATAATAGGTGCCCTTTAAGTCCAATTCTTACATCTTTTACTATACAGAAGGCAACATTTGGAGTAGATCATCTTCACAAATCTGCTTCAGATCCTCACATCTTCTCTTCACTTTGAGAATACTACAATGTTCCTATTTAGGTATTAATTGTTGTACTTGAAATACACCTTCAATTCAGCTTTTCAGTATAGTCTTAATAACATATTAGAAAGATTATGTATCAAAACATTACAAACCACAGGAGAGGGCAAATTCTTCAGCAGGATAGCGCTCCCTCTCATACTTCAGCCTCAAAGCTGCAGAAAGCAAAGAAGATTGCTCCAGGATTGGCCAGCCCAGTCACGAAATATGAACATTATTGAGCATGTCTGGGGTAAAATGGAGGAGGCATTGAAGATGAATTCAAAGACTCTTGATGAACTCTGGGAGTCCTGCAAGAAGGCTTTCTTTGCCATTCCAGGTGACTTTTTTTATCAGTGATGTGAGTCATTGCAGAGATGTATGGATGCAGTCCTCCAAGCTCATGATGGAGTCAGACACAATATTCATTCTGTTTCCACTGCAGCATGACCACATATTCTATACTGGACATTATTGAAGGTTCAGTGACCAGACTTTAATCTAAACAGAGTCAGACCTCTCTGTGGTGTAGTAAATTCAAATTGAAATGCAGTACCTACCAAATAGTAGGCGATTTCAGACACTAGACCTAGAGTTTTTGCATCAGCATGAATGCTGTTTTCACCTTTCTGGTTCACAGCAAATGCACTGCGTATTCCAAGCTGTTCAAATCACAGGATAGCAATCCGCCTCTGTTCTCACCATTGCATTGACTTGTATACGGTGTATATAAGAACCACCTGTTGGTTCAGCGTGACCTTAAAAATCCCTGTGTACATGTGGATACGACCTTACTCTGTGTGCCTTTATAGTCACTTTAGCAAAATAACCAACCTGAGAGCATTAAATGCCAGAACCAATCAGCACCTGCTCGGATTCTTCCCTCAGGCCACATCTGTCATGACCAAGGACACCGCTGCATCACTGTCTGATCTCCGGCTCTCAGCATCGTCTGCAATCAGAGTGTAAGTTGTACATTGACAAACAGGGGGGGGGGGGGTCAACTTTCTCAATAATGCTAGTTTGTGTGGTGCTTGTGTAGCAGAGGCCAGCTAGTGAAGGCTAGCGACAGATGCTAGAGATCATGGTCTTTAACCTCCTAGTTAGAGCATTCGGCTCCCATGCAGAAAGTCGCCGGTTCGATCCTAGCTCAGAGCAGGTTGGGTGGTGTAGGACCAGTGGGGTTACATTGGTGCCATGACCCGGATGGAAGTGAGGTTTAGGGGGGTGAGTATAGCAGAGGCCAGCTAGTGAAGTGCTGTGCAGGTAAACCTCACTCATTTGACCTCTAAAGGTGCTCTAGCAACAAACGCTAGAGACCATGGTCTTAAGCCTCCTTGTTAGAACATGCGGAAAGTCACCAGTTTGATCCCATCTCAGAGCGGGTTGGGTGTTGTAGGACCACTTGCTTCAGTTAACCAAATTTATACATTTAATTCAATTACATATCATTTATAATTCAGACGTATTGAAGTTTTCAGCGTTTTGAGGGATACTGAGTGTATTCTGACCTCTGATTGGCTGTTTCAGCAGTGGTGTGATTGTGAAAGATGACCTAATATTGATATATTACAAATGTTTGCATTCCTGCACCGATAAATGGATGACCATGAAATATTGCACTTATTATTTTACGGTTTATCTTCTGTGTGAGGGCATATGGTGACTATTATAATACAAACTATGTGAAACCTGAAAAGTTTCAGTCTACTTTGTTGTGATTTTACGTAAAAATGACAAACACAGACCAAAGAAGTCATGAACCAAAAATAAGATGTGATGTGATCAATGTGCGGCTGTAAAATAACACTGAAAACTCAAGCACACCTGTTTTGCTTATTTCTGTAACGTGAATTTGGATACTGACAATAGGGAGTGAGGATCCAAACGCAGGGTTTATTAGCAGGATGGTCAGGCAAGCAACGGTCAACACAGGGGCAAACAGATGTACACAGGAAATCCAGAGTCATAGTCAAATATCAGGCAAATGGTCAGTACAGTCAGGAAGCAGGCAACAGAAACAAGGCGAGGGTCAAAAACATGGCAAGACAAGGCAAGGAAAACAAGTCGTAATGTTCAACAAGACTCAACAATGAGAGTGTCAAAGTCAGCTGTATGTATGTGTGTGTAATCAGTCCATGAGCAGTATCAGCTGTGGGAGTGTAATTAATGGAGACTTGGAGCAGGTGTGTGTGTGTGTTGCATGACTGGATCTTGTAGTTATTTTGCTGGCAGATTTGTAGTCCTTATAGTGATCTACATGTTTACCAGCGAGCTGCACAGGCTGGATCGCTGGTGATCTTGACAATTATAGATTATGGTAAGAGCTAGTGTACAGTGTTACAACGAAATACAGGGGGATTTTTTAAAATTGTATTTATTTATTTATTCATTTATTTGTATTTTTAAATAATTTTTAAGTTTTTTTGGGATAATGGAGGTTACAGAAAGGAAAGAGGGGAAGGAATGGCAAAGGACCTCGAGTCGGGAATCAAACTCGGGTCACCGTGAGCACTATGGTGCTATATATAGATGAACTTAACCACTAGGCTATTGGTGCCGACAACCCCCCTAACACTGTAAAACCCAACAGTCAACTTTATCAAATGAAATGAGTGTAGTTAACTCAAAATGTCCTGAAGGTTAATTCTACTCATTTGAAAAGAGTTTTGAACTCAGTGTTGAAGGTAATGAGTTAATTAAATACCTCATTCGTTAAACTTAAATGGATTAAGTTCACAGTACTTATAAAGATTAGTTTTTTTAACTCAAATTTTTTGTAGCAATCGATTTCCTCAAATGGTTTGAGTTCTCTTCATTTATTGGGTTTTACTCTGCTTCTTTTACTCAAACGGATTAAGTTCACAGTACTCATCAGGAGTGCTTTGAACTTAAATGGTTTGTTGCAATCGGTTTCCTTAAATGGTTTGAGTTACCTTAACTTTTGGGGTTTTACAGTGAATTAAGCCCTGATTCTCCAAAAGAAAATCGAAACAAAAATAAGGGGGAAATAGTGTGCTCCGATCTGTATTTTAAATAATAAAATTAACAATTAAAATAATAGATAATAGAAATATACCGTTGACCACCCCTATAAAGGATCATACCACTGTGAATGCATGATCACACCAATCAGTACATGTGAGAAAATTTTCAGTCTGAAACCAGCAGATTGAGAGCACCAATAGATGTAGTAAGTGTTCATAAGACACTTTCTTGTAAAATAAGTGTATTGTATCTACATATAGGCGGAACGAATAAATTCAAATAACATAGTTTGTATTATAATAGTCACATATGCCCACACATGGAAGATAATAAGTGCAGTATTTCATGGTCATCCATTTATTGGTGCAGGAATGCAAACATTTGTATTATATCAATAATAGATCATCTTTCACAATCACACCACTGCTGACACAGCCAATCAGAGGTCAGAATACACTCAGTATCCCTAGAGGAATGAACCGAACTTATCCAGCATATGTTTTTTACACAGCGGATGCCCTTCCAGCTGCAACCCATCACTGGGAAACATCTATACACACTCATTCACATGCAAACTCCACACAGAAATGCCAACTGACCTAGCAGAGGCTCGAACCAGCGACCTTCTTGCTGTGAGGCGAATGTGCTACCCACTGCGCCACCGCATCGCCCACCTTAAAGATGATGGCACCTCTGTCAAACCTAGGGCCATGTTTGGCCCACATGCTGTACTGTTTGCCAGTACAAATGCCTGCTGTGCCAGCTCTATACCAAATCTGGGCCAGAATTCTGTGCTACCTGGGTATTAAATAATTAACGATGCATAAAACTTCATTTGCTAGCATCAAATTGCCCTTTTTCCCTTTATATGCCTTCTTTAGCCTTGTGTTGTCAAGTGATATGTTAAAAAAATGAATCATAATTCAATTTAGTGTCCGGTAGATAACTACGTCCTTGTACACTCACTATGCTCCCTTAAGGTCCTTTGTTATAAACCGTCCTGTAATGTAGTTGAGTTTCTGAGCCCCAGGTGGCGTGGAATTACGGGACCTCAGCTGCCCCTTCATTCCAGCTACTTCCCCCAGTTATTGCATTGGAAATGCAGCCCAGCAGTGTATCTGGAGTACAGTAACATGTTGGAGTGAGTCGTGTCTCCACTTCGACCTTGAGGAATTGATGTGTCGGTGTGCCGCAGCAGGGCAGAAACTCATAAATAAGAATGAAGGATAACCCAAGGGGCCCTGAGGGGGAACCGTCGAGAGTGCAAGCACAAGCCTCAATGAAGACACTAAGCCTTTACCTCCTCGGCCACCTGAAGATTAATTACAGCCGCAGCTCTGCCTACCGGCTGACCCTCCGGAAGACCTTGCCCTACAGCCCTCCTGTGTCCCTCACTTCATCTGCTTCACATGGACTGAAGACATGCAGCAGGGCTCAACCAGACCCGGAGAATCATGAATATTAAAATAGATTCAGTCCTGCGTGGTGGCATGATTATATGTAATCAGATCACAATAACAAAGTGGTTGTAATTACCACGCTCAGCATAAATGATACACCCCTCAAAGATCTCTCTTTTACATTCATATTTTCTATAAGATGCTTTAATATTTTATATATCTGTGCGTATATGCTAGGGGTGTCAAACTGAATTGTTCCTTCGATGCACCGTGATGAAGATGCGGATAATTTGATACCGATTTAGTAATAGATCATAACCGGTTATTACGTACTGATGTCATTTATCTCATATGTGCTATGGCAACACAATCTCACGGCAATTCGTAACTTTTTGATTTAGTGGCTAATTCGTACGAATTCATACGATCTAATTCGTACAATTTAGTACGATTTGCTCATCCGCCAATGACGGTTGGGTTTAGGGGTGGGGTTAGGTGCCACGCCTCCTTTTTAAAATCGTACAGTTTCGTACGACTGAACTCGTACGAATTCGCACGAATTAGCCACTAAACTGTCAAAACGTAAAATACTTACGTTTTCTCGTGAGATCAGGCTGGCTATGCTGTGGTAGTTTACCATGGCGAGGGAGGCGAGTGCAAGCAAATAAAATTCTCCAGCTCCTTAAAAAACAGACAACTGCGTTCAATTCACTGCTTGTGAGTTTGTTGGGACAGCTTTTCACCGACACTGAAGTGCTGAAGCAGAACTCAGGAGTCACTGTAAAAATAAAAGATTGTGAATGGAAAGCATTGTCAATCCACCAAGTTATCAAGCTGAACCGAATTAATGACATTATAATCATAACCGAACTAGGGTGCGTTTCCCAAACAATCGCATTACTCCTGGCTGATCTATCTTGCTACGATGCATCGTTTTGAAAAAGAAAGATGTAGTGACGAGTGTTCCCCAAAACCCATAGTTTCTCTGTCGCAGATCCGTCATTGGAACCACGTTAGGTATAATGTACAACATCAATAATGACGCTCTAAACAGGTACAGAGTAACAACTTCTTTAGAGAAGATAACTGTTTTTTTTTTGAGAAAATTATATTGTTTTACACGCAGATACATTTTGTTAAACCACTATTAAAATAAAAACATGCACTCGTTTTCCATATTAATTGAAATATATGTAAATGGCACATACAATACTTAATATAAGACTAGATATTCTTCAAGACACTTCTATACAGCTTAAAGTGACATTTAAAGGCTTAACTAGGTTAATTAGGTTAACTAGGCAGGATAGGGCAATTAGGCAAGTTATTGATTAACAATGGTTTGTTTTGTAGTCTATCGAAAAAATATAGCTCAAGAGGGCTAATAATTTTTACCTAAAATGGCTTTAAGAAATTAAAAACTTGTTTTATTTTAGCCGAAATAAAACAAATAAGATTTTCTCCAGAAGAAAAAATATTATCAGACATACTGTGAGAATTTCCTTGCTCTGTTAAACATCATTTGGGAAATATTTAACAAAGAAAAAATTCAAAGGGGGGCTAATAATTCTGACAACAAGAATATTGATAATGATAATAATAAAACTACTCCTGAAAGCTTTTGATTTTAGGTTGGTGATCTCAATATCTCTATACAAAAGTTCAAGTGTCCCTTTGCAATCTCAAAAAATACATTCTCTTTACTGCCATCAATGAAAAACCATTGCAGAAGGTGCTTCAAAGTGGAAAATACTCTTTAGCGTATGGAATTGTTCTTTACACATTGTTAAAAAAAGGATTTTTGAAGAACATCTTTAACAACACCACTGTGAATGGTTCCTCAAGTTCCCCCTCCCCATCCCCAATCTGTCCCTTTCCGGGACTTTTATTTTTACGAGTGTGGAACAGACACAATCAATCAAACGAACATGAAGTTCACATGGGAAGAGACACAGATAAACGTAACATATGAACATGATCCAGTCTTTCCCAAAATAGGAACAAGCAGTGCATGATAATAGATTGCGGTGACAGGAAATCTGCAGGCTTTGTGGAAACCCTGTGGTTTCATGGTGTACAGCAGGAAATCTGAACACCGTACACTGCTATGGATTTAACCATTCAGCAGTTTCAGAATAGTATCTTAAAGCTACAGTGTGCCATTTTTACACAAAACGAAGGGAATTAGAAATATAATGACAAGAGAAATATAGAACAATAGTTCATTAAAACAATTACTTCACTCAATATTGAATATTCTGTTATTAATTACTCACCAGCGCATCACAGCAAGAAGGTCACTGGTCAAGTCCCGGCTGCGCCAATTGGCATCTCTGTGTCGAGTTTGCATGTTCGCCCCATGTTTCCCAGTACTGGGTTGCAGCTGGAACAGCATCCGCTTTGTAAAACATATGCTGGATAAGTTGGCGGTTCATTCTGCTGTGGCGATCTTGGACGAATAAAGGGACTAAGTTGTAGAAAAATGAATGAATGAATAATTGCTCACCCCTATGACATTCCAATCCCAGAGACCTTCATTAATCTCCAGGGCACAAATGAAGATGTTTTAGATGAAATCTGAGAGCTTCCTCATCCTCCACAGACAGGAATGTTGCTGAGACATTTAAAGTGCAGAAAAGGGACAAAAAACATTGCAAAACATTTCTATTTTTGACATTTTCATTTTTAAATCGAAGCAACTCAAATCCAAGTCAGTCATATCTTAGTGATCAAGCTGTCCATGAAACTTATGAGGCAGAATTGTTCAGTTCAGCTACTTACTGCAAATAATACGCTGTCCTAAACAGAAACAAATTATAGTATATAAGCACACACTAAAAATCCAATAAAATTCAGGTGCTACACATTTATAGTACTCATAATTTATATTAAAGGGAAATATTTAGGAATGAGCATTATATTGTATATATATTTACAACTCTTCATTAATGAATTACACTACATAATGTAGTATCATTAGTAACTATCATAAACTATTGTGATTACCATAGTATACTTTAACCTTTACTAGAGTAAACTAGACCTCCTCTCCTTCATCTTTCCATCAAGCAAATTTCTCATGTTAGCCTTATTGGTTGGCGATGTCACCGACCAGAGCGAGAGGTGGCAGTAACGCACTAAAAAGACCACTGAAAAACAGGAAGAAGAATTTTACTACAGCCTTTAAAATATGAATAAAAAGCTTTAGTGAAGAACAGTAGTGTTTTTAGTTATCTATTTGACCACTGTATGTACAGTAAGGGTATGTTTGACAAAATATCACATGTAGTAAGTTAGTCTGGCCTCTGTGGAGTTATTACAACCTTCAAAATACAGATAAAAATCTTTGGTGAAAAACTGGCTCAAAAAGAAAGCTGAATTACGTGATTACGTGATCACGGATCGCAAAAAAAGGATGACCAAATCCGGATCGATTTTAACATTGGGTAGGATTGTTTGTTTATTTTCCACCAGCCAAGAACATCCATTTTATTTTCCATGCATGACTTCCCACTCCGCAAATTCGCTCTTTTTGACTTCTCCGTCATCATCTGTTTGCACGATTTGATCAATATCCTCGTATCCAAATACTTTATATGTAATATTTATTTTAAAATAATAAAATTATAATAAACCCCGTTGTTTATTGTTTTTAGAAAATATCTAAAATCTTTTTTCAGATAGGCCTTTGTAAAATTAAAGTTCAAAATGGCTATAATCCATTTATATTATACCGTATATTCCTAAATCGTTATAGCTTTTGTATGTTTTATATCATATGTGATATTTGTATATCTTTAAATGATTTCAATATCGTTTAAGCTATTTTATCTAGATCAATGAAATTGTGTTAAGCCCTCAAAAGTGGACATTTGTTATGTCTTCCTGTTGTACTCATTTGTGAATACAAATATGCACACATTATCTCCAAAACAAAGAAAGAAAGAAACCCAGGCGCTCGAGGCATCGACATAGCTGAATCGAGCGCTCTTGCACACAAATACTGTACATGCATCTAAACAGGCATGACAACTAAGTCAATGGAAGAGTGGTTGCCTTTTCAGCCGCAGTACAGCGCGTGACTGTGCATGACAAATTGCAGTACTGCGCATGAAGAAACACGCATTCTCAGTAGCCATATCTGTATGTGTACGCAAACATTGCGATGTTCCAGGCGCACACAGTTGAAAACATCGCAACTGCCGTGAGTGCCTTGTGAGTCACGTAACAAGACTAACTACCTCAGACAAACACAGAACACCCAAACACTGCTGTGCTCTTTAATTTCCTCCATAAATAAAACTTGTATTAGAGTTGCAGCAATGTTTTGTCAGCTTGTCATCCTCTGAGAAAATGGATGATGGTCACATGCAATCTATGTATACCCACCCCTTCTTCCCAGGCCGTGGTAAAATTGTCAAGCGTTGACTGGTTTGCAGTGATAAAAAGGTTGGGGACCACTGTGCTAAATGACTAAATGTAAAGCATAGTTGCACATACATGACTACATTAAATCTAGTAGGTTTAGCATTGTTAACCACACGGCTGTCAAGAATAGTAACTCTATCCCGCACTGCAGAGAAAGGTGAATGCTGGTGTTATCCTTGCTTTTGGAGTATCGATTCGGCTAGCACACCTGAAAATAGCACAGACAGCGCTGACACACACAAACAAATCAGAAGGTTTTCTGTGCAAGAGGCTTGAGAAGAAACCGTAATGGGCTACAGTAGCATGCGGCTATCTCACCGCTCTCGCATTACTGTATCTGCATCAGAAAGAGCCCAAAATAGAGCTAAAAATAGAGAAGTGTGCATGTTTCACCTCAGCCTCTCAGGACGTAACCTGCTTTTCTTTCTTGAAGGAGTGTGAGGTAATTTGCAAGCCCATCCCTCGAATCCCTGAGTCAGCCATTAATCAAAGGCAGGCGGTGGTGGAGGCCGGAGGGGGGATGGTGGAATCGCGGCGCGCAAACATTAATCAACTACTGCACCGAGAAAAGAGCTGAAAATGACAAAGCCAAGTATCTGTGTTATCCTCTCACTGGAGTCCCAGAACACAGAGACGGACTGTATTTAAAGAACTAATCCTCATATTGCTCCTGCCTATAATCAATGTTATTCCAGATTCTACCTCAGGATGCTCATCTCATATAATGACTTCACCTGCCTGTAATATTACAAGCACCAGTTATATTTGCTGCCTAAATGTCCGGACACATTATAGGGTAATGTTGGATTGAGTTGACCCTGTTCATCATGTAGAATCGCCATTGGCTATCCGATGAAGGGACCGCTCTGATTGGTCAATGAATCAGAGCATGAGAATAAATACTTAAGTGACATACCCAAGTAAACAATTCAAGAAGGACCACATAGAGGTCGGCTGTAATTTCACTACATTTCTCAAATATTTGCAGATTATTCGGATTGTTAGATTATCAGACATACTCTTGATTTAGTTTTGCATGTGCATTAGAATCATACCTGTCAATATTGGGATGTGAAAATACCCCCCCCCCCCCAAGCAAACAGCTCAGCTTATTAAAATGAATAGCTATTATAATGAAATAGAATCAAGCTATTAAATCTCATTAGCCGTTTCTTCACTGTATAACTTACGCATTCTGATTAAAGAGCAACAAATGAACCTCTTATTTATTTAGATTTGTTAGTTTCATTACATTAAATAACAGGTGTCACTTTAAAAAGGCACACAGCTAACGTTATAATGAAAGCATCCGATTGCTTTCCAAACTGTTTCTACTGATTTAGGACAAAATTTGTTGTGTTTGAAAAAAAAAACACCAAGATCGACATCTTTAGATATTATTATTATTATTATTTATTATGTGTATATGTCTGTTCAAGCATGCTCCAAAACCCAGACTTTTGCTCCGCTTCAAATCGCGTGTAGAGAATCCTTTTGGGAAACAGTGTCATTTATCACTATACGGCACAGGAGACGGCACCTGTAACAAAAAGGAAAAGGAATCCCGCCGTTTTATATTTATTTCAGAGCGTATTCATGCCTAAACAAAGCGAAAGCACAGAACAGACCCACATTTAAGAGCAAGGGCGGCCCCTGGTGGTTCGGCGGTATGGGTTGGGTATAGGGAGGATCGGCTCTTTAAACACCCTTCAGAGAAAGACTGAAAATATGGGAGAAATCTGGAAAAATATCTTTACGGGATGATAGCGGGATAGAACTGTAAAATACGGGAGAATTCCAGGCAAAAAGGGGGGGGGTTGACAGGTATGATTAAAACGTGCTCTTATACTTTTCTTTTCTTATAAAAAAGAAAATCAAAAACAGAGAGTCTCAAAATCCTTTTGTAAGAGGAACTACTTTCTTCCACCATTCGTCCACATCTGCAGCTGCGGAAACCGCTGCTACTTCACCAATGTCACTTTAGAGCTAGAATTTGAATGATTCTCTAGTACAGGGGTCACCAAACTTGTTCCTGGAGGGCCAATGTCCGGCAGATTTAGCTCCAACCCTAATCAAACACACCTAAACAAGCTAATCAAGGTCTTACTAGGTGTACTTGAAACACCCAGGCAGGTGTGTTGAGGTAAGTTGGAGCTAAACCCTGCAGGGACACCGGCCCTCCAGGACCAAGATTGGTGACCCCCTGCTCTTGCGTAATGTCTAAAGTGATGACAAAACAGGTGATTTTGCTGACATTTTTAGGTCATAAGGCTGAACAGCTTGAAATGACTATGTTGTCCAATAGCAGCAATGTTTGTCAAACTGTAGTGTCCTCTGCTTGTTGCTGTATGTGGGCGGAGTAATACATTTTTTAATTGGAAAATTTTGAAAATGTAATGTTAATTGGAAGGTCGCTGGTTCAAGCCCCGGCTGGGTCAGTTGGCGTTTCTGTGTGGAGTTTGCATGTTCTCCCCATGTTGGCGTGGGTTTCCTCCGGGTGCTTCGGTTTCCCTCACAAGTCCAAAACCCTATAGGTGAATTGGGTAAGCTAAATTGTCTGTAGTGTATGTGTGTGAATGAAAGTGTATGGGTGTTTCCCAGCGATGGGTTGCAGCTGGAAGGGCATCCACTGCGTAAAACATATGCCGAATAAGTTTGCAGTTCATTCTGCTGTGGTGACCCCAGATTAATAAAGGGACTAAGCTGAAAAGAAAATGAGTGTATGAATATTTAACATTCAATATCAGACAGCCCATTCAGAAATGCAGACCCTTCAGAGCTGGTCTTTTTGTCTTTCGTCTTGCTGTGACTCAGCCGCCGCTGGTGGGATGTTCATCATGAGCTCCGGGTGGTCCCCCTGCATGTGGAGCAGTGCTGAAGGTGACTAATAAGGCCAAAAAGGCGGTTTATGTCCCAGAGTCCCTGAGTGTGTGTGCATGTTGTTTTCTGCAGGCTGGTGGTGCTGTCCTTCCTGTTGCCTCCAGTCTGGCTGGTTGCTTTCTCATTTATCCTCTTGAGCGATCCACTATACTGTTCACAATAATTAGCAGGATGAACTTTGCACCGCTCAGTGTTCAAACAGCCGAGTGGGATGCATATTAAGAAGAGACACTTGTGGAACATTATGTCTGGCAAAGAGCAGTTGTCACTCTGATGGAGGGATTTTTGCAATTATATATCAGTTTTCTTGTCTTTGGCATCAAAGTCTTGAATTGTGGTCAAGTTCCTTTCAAGGAAAGTCAGTGGCCATCTTCTCTGGGGTGCACATTCGGGTATCAAGACTACATACATATTTGGAAATAAAGAAATCGTAAATAATTTACAGAACTCACTCAAATCAATAACAAAATCTGACATTGAAGCAAACAGCTATACATTTCAGATCTTGAAATTAATATGTCTCTGAATATGTTTCTTCCCTTCGACTTTTTAGGTCATATAGTTCTCATTTGTAGTTTTAGGCTGCATCCAAAACCACATACCTGCCATATAATATACCATATAATATACTTGGCGTGTTGATTTTAAGAAACAATTCTCACTATCAACAGACCATTAACTACGGGTGTGCCTCAATCAGCATCCTTGTCCAGTATTCAGTGGACTGATTAGTGTGTCAGCCATTATTTTAAGTGCTGTCTCAATCACAATGTTCTCAATGCACCAAAATATTTGTGCCCTGAAATTGATGGTGATCGATGCTCAATATGCATCCTTAACGTAAGATCGGAGGCATGAAATATGAAATAAAATCATCAAAAATCATGACAAACGAAACATTATAAAAATATGTATATATATATATTTCTAAATGTGTTGTTTTAACATGACTGAATGTAGCTAGACAGGTCAGGGGTGCCGCTGGCTGGCATGGGCCTTATGACAACCTGTTGTGGACAAAAGAAGCCTGGGAGGGGGATGGTTGGTGTGAAGAAGGGGGGGGGGTGATTGGGTGTGGTAGTGGGGATGGTCGTTTGGGCCCCTAATAATAAATCTGGGGGTCCCAAAACTGCTTGGGCTCTTGAATAATCGTAACTTAGCCCCCACTCCCTTAGCAGTGCCCCTGAGAAAGGTTGCTAAGAATCTAGCATAACATTTAGAATAGTTTAGAAATGTAGCTTGTATATGAAACGATCTAAATAGTTTTAGCTATAATGTCGTTTTAAAATCTTAGTAAAATGCGTATATGACAGTAATTAGTTCTGCTGTTGTTTAATAATTCCAGTTTTGGTGATGTACAGTGAGGATGTTCTCATGTCACATTTAAGGCACCGGTATACTAAAACGAAATCTAAAAAGAAGAATCAAAAAGGAAACCATAGCAAAATGCTGTGAACCAGTTTGATCTTGAACATGGCCCAGGGAACAATGTTTTTGAAGAGTTTAAGTCAGGTTTCACCATCAGGCCTCATTATAGCACAGAAACTGCTCTAGTGAAAAATAACCAACAATTTACTCTTAATTAGCTTATCCTGCTATTAGTTTTACTTGACCTCAGTGCTTCGAAAGGAGAGGCGATTATGATATCTTCATAGATCTTTTATATTATACAGGTGTCCAAGGAGTCAGAACAGGCATTACAATGGTTTAGGTCATCCTTACCAGCAGGCGCAGGACGTCAGCATGACGTCAGATTGACGTTGTACCCCGACATTTTGCATTGCATTTTGATTGGAAATGAAAATCGGGTTGACGTCAGAAACCAGTCCGACGCCAGAGGTCAGGCCATCGTCAATGTACAACGTCAGGCAGATGTTGCATTTTGGTTACTTTCCAACGCAACCTAAAAACAACCAAATGATTTAATGATGTTACAGCTTGTTGTTGTGTGGACGTTACCAATATGACGTCTATCAGACGTTGGATATCAGTTGCCACACCTGACGAATAAATGTCAGTATTTGACGTCAATATGACATTGGTTTAAGATGTTGACTCAATGTTCGATTTTGGTCACTTTCTAACACAACCTAAAATTAACAAAATATCAATCTCATTTCACATCATTATTGGACATCAAAATACCTAACCTAATATTAATGTCTTATGACGTTGTGTGTCTGCTGGGTTAACTGACCACTACCAGTTTGTAAATATTAATGGAGAACTTTCAGTAGTCAGCCCTGTGAAGTATGGAGTGCCTCAAGGGTCGGTTTTAGGCCCTTTTACATTTGACTACAAAGGAATGGCAATGCCTTCTCCTGAGTTTGTTGATTATTATAGTAGATAGATGTATCTTATAGATGTAAATGAAAGTGTTACAATTAGATTTAATTGGATCTTTTCTTAGGTGCAATAGTAAAACATACATTTGGCTATATTTACAGCTAAATGTAACAGTAAGCAGAGTTGAGCTGGAATTCGCTGTGATTCTGATTATGCCATGTGTTGTGCATGAAGTGGACGTGGCATAAATGTTTGACAAAAATAACAGGCACAGTGAGCTATTGTTGCCACTGTTTTCTGACTCAGCCATTCCCAGAAACACATTCTTGACAGATGAGCCCACTGTGTAATTTCTGGGGAAAACAGTGGTTTGCCTATGGAGAGTATTGTAATAATAATAATAATAAAAACATTCAGTGAATGCATGATATTTCATTTAATGATACGCATTTGCACAATGAATACAGTGACAATGAGCTCTTTTTTTAAATAGAACATGATATACATGTATTAAGTATATACAGTTGAAGTCAGAATTATTAGCCCCCCCTGTTTATTTTTTCCTCAATTTCTGTTTAACAAAGAGCAGATTTCTCCAACACATTTCTAATCATAATAGTTTTAATAACTCATCTCTAATAACTGATTTATTTTATCTTTGCCATGATGACAGTAAATAATATTAGACTAGATATTTTCAGGATACTTCTATACAGCTTAAAGTGACATTTAAAGGCTTAACTAGGTTAATTAGGTTAACTAGGCAGGTTAGGGTAATTAGGCAAGTTATTGTATAACGATGGTTTGGTCTGTAGACTATCGAAAACAAAATCTTGCTTAAAGGGGCTAATAATATTGACCTTAAAATGGTGTTTAAAAAATTAAAAACTGCTTTTATTCTAGCTGAAATAAAACAAATAAGACTTTCTCCAGAAGAACAAATATTATCAGACATACTGTGAAAATTTCCTTTCCTTGCTGTTAAGCATCATTTGGGAAATAATTCTGACTACAACCGTGTGTAAAATAATAAATATTTCAAAAGGTATCTTTTTTTGGCAATTAAAAGCATTTATTTTGTATTTAATGATTAATTATTTTATTTTATTTAGTTAACTTCCTTAGGTCAAGAATTAGTTGTTAAAATTTTATATAACACAAATTAAATATAACACTTTCCTCGAAAAGAGTCATGAATATGAAGGAGATTTTATGCATGCTTATGACAATTTTTATTAAGTGTCTGTATTAAGTTTAAATGCAAACATGACATTATTGGAGATGTCTTTGTGACAACTTGACATTTCCAAGATGACAAAACTTGAAAAGAAGATATTTTGAAGAATGTTGGAAAAAGGCAAGACTTCCATAACATTTGTTTTTCCTATACTATAGATGTCAATTGTTACAGCTTTGCAACATTCTTCAGAATATCTTGTTTTTTGATCCGAATCAAAACAATTCCAAATGGTTTAGAACAAGTGTGAGTAAATGATGGTAAATGGTGAGTAAATTCTGTGTGAACTATCCCTTTAAGATGTGTAAATGTAAAATGTGGGTGGGCTCTAAATCTGAGACCATTACGATGTGTGTGTGTGTGTGTGTGTGTGTGTGTGTGTGTGTGTGTGTGTGTGTGTGTGTGTGTGTGTGCATGTGTGTGCTTGTGTGTGTTTAAAGCAGTTCTTGTTTACACAGTATGTCTGCAAGGATCCTTGGTAATAAAAGACCAGTCAGCAGTTTTGATCTCTTATAGAATCATCCTCAAAGACACTTATGTCACACTGTACATGCCACTTATCTAACCTCTAAAATGCCCACTTCAGCAGCAGCACTTTTCTCTTCACATGTTTATTATAACAATACTAAGCTTGCAATAAATTTGTTAGAAAACCTTGCAGTATATTGTTAAGGCAGCATCTGTAATGAAATTGTCCCAAATTACATACTATGACATTTTTTTCTGTTGAACATCAAGTGTGTTCATTTAATAAGGTTATATTATTTTTCTCGTTCAGAGTTGGTGTCTGAATTTTTTTTTTCTTTTTCAAAATTTTCCCAAGTAGCAGAGCAAGGAAATTTTCACAGTATTTCCGATAATATTTTTTCTTCTGGAGAAAGTCTTATTATTTTTATTTCGGCTAGAATAAAAGCAGTTTTTAAACCATTTTAAGGTCAATATTATTAACCCGCTTAAGCAATATTACTTTTGGATTGTCTGCAGAACAAACCACTGTTATACAATGACTTGACTAATTACCCTAACTTGCCTAATTAACCTAGTTAGGCCTTTAAATGTCACTTTAAGCTCAATACTAGTATCTTGAAGAATATCTAGTCAAATATTTTGTATTGCATCATTCATTCTCCTTCAGCTTAGTCCCTTTATTCATCAGGAGTCGCCACAGCAAAATGAACCATCAACTTATCCAGCATATGTTTTACACAGTGGTCGCCCTTCCAGCGGCAGCCCAGTATTGGGAAAGTACTGTCATCATGGCAAAGATAAAAGAAATCCAACCCAGGCTCATTCTGAAAACGTACCCCTATATCTTTTCTAGAGAGTGCCAAATATGTCCCAGGAGGTGCGTTTTTTTATTTAATTTTTATTTTTTGCAGTTTTTGTTTTCGCGAATCCACCAGAGGCCGCTGTGTTCACTTGTTGAGATCTTACATTTCTCTCACGAGAACTATTCGTGCCTGCTGTTCTCACGTAAATCCACAAGAGGCTGCTGTCAACTGAGTAACAGATTGAATGACTGACTGACCGATCGATTGACCCACCCTCCTCCTTCCCTAAACACAACCGATAGTGTTTTCTAAAGCACCAATTGACCAGTGCCTACCTACTTCCCTAAACCCAACCAACAGTGTTTTAAAAAGCAATCCAGAAAAAGGAAAGCCCTAGCCTGATTTTTTACCACGTTTTCAGATTTTACCACATCCTCACCCAGTCATTTACTTGTTTATTTAATTTTTTTGGCTTTTGGTTTTGTCTATTTGTAACCGTTCTTCACCAGACTTGAATCCTGTCATCGTAGTCAACTCCTATCTGCGTCTCAAGTCCGCAGATGTATGCAGCGAGCCACTGGACAAACTGGTAACAGCGAGAAAGCCGTCCATATGGAGGTAAGCGGTCAGCTGGTAGCACGAAAAGGAACAGCGTCATACCTCCACGTAGTGTTCGTTTTAAAGACGGATGCAGCCGTATATACTTCTGGCTACATAATTCACGATCTCCAGAAATGTATATAGGGCTATGTTTTCAGATTGAGCCTGTGTTGAAGAAATCAGTAATTAGAAATGAGTTATTAAAACTATTATGTTCAGAAAAATGTGTTGAAAAAATGTTTCCGTTAAACAGAAATTGTGGAAAATAATTTACAGGGGGCTAATAATTCAGGAGGGCTAATAATTCTGACGTCAACTGTATCAACTTCCTCAGATTTCCAGGGTCTGTATTCACCTTGCTGAAAAAATCTAAGGTGATTTGCTGGGTCTTTTAATAATGACAGCGCACCTAACATAGAGCCTGGTGGCACTCCATACTTCACTAATGTTAGATTAGAGTTTCTGTTCAAAGCAGCTAGCTTGTTACTAGCTCATCCAAGTGAAAGTAATAATCTATGAAGTTCATGATGATGTCTAGGCAGTATAAGCTCATAATGTTTGTCTTTATTTTTTGTAACAAAGCTTAAAACTCTGTTCCTGGCTAGCGTGAAATTTTCCTCTGACATGGTTTTCTTTCTATCTCCATTCAGGGATTCTCAGTGGTGTGCATGTGAATGCGACTGTGTAATGAGATTTCGGGCCAGGTGTTTGTGTTGAGTTCAGTGCTCTAATTGGGTTTGCTGTTCTTCAAGAATCCTTGCACTGCGCGCACACTCTTTGATCTTTCTCCAGGCTGCCATTGATGAGAAGGTGGGAACACTCATTAGCTTTGAGGTTTTTGCTTATCAAATTGATGGTCAGTAATTAAATCCAAACATACTGGGATCTCATCTGTGCATGTATAGATACAAATACAACTTGCTTGGGTCTCAGAAACATCTAGATTCACGTAATATCCCTCTGTGTACTGTAGTGGGCAGATATAATGAAAGCCTAATGGAAGTACATTAAACTGATTCATTTACTCCTTTGAAGTGAAATCTCATTCGATTACTCGTCAATCTATTACTAATCAGACCTCCACCTCTTCCATTTTTAAACAGGCATGACTGTGTTATATATAATTAATGGATATGATATCTAATTATAAAAGACTGCTAGATTTCCAGACGCTTCTCTCAACCCTCTAAGTACATCATTTAATCTACTCTAATGTGTATTCATTCACAATGACAGAAAATACCTTTGTTTTCCTCTTGGGAGAAAGTTGGCACCAAGCAAATTTGTTTAGAAGTTTTATGTTAGAAAAATTCTTGCAATATTGTCGAAAGAGTCACAATTGCTAGCTTAAATTAATACCGAGTTCAGATATGCATGATTTTAGCCCAGATTTTGATCGCAGACAAATGTCTGAAATCACAGGCAAATCGGTGCTCGTTTACATGATAACAATCACACAGTGTGAACTATCAAAGACGCCATCTGAGAGAATCGCCGATGAGTCGCTGACGCCCGTCAGATATTCGACATGCTAAATATCTGGAGCTGTCGGCGATTCAAATCATGCCTTGTGAAATGTGTTCTGATTAAAAGTACCATCTGCGATCACTGCCAATAAGAGAGCAGCATCCACTAGTATGGGTATCTGCAGGCCAGCGGGAATACACTGAGAGAATGAAGCGCGGCTGTGCCTGGAAAACATTGTTTTGATGCATTGCAAATGGCGAAGGGGCATTGCAAGTCACTTCAGGAAGAGGCTTAAATTAATTTAGCTAAACTGCGACATGGTCATCTACTGGAAATATTACCAACGATCCATCAGGTAATGCTTTCCCTCTCTCTCTCTCTCTCTCTCTCTCTGTTTAAAACTCTTGGTAAAGCGCTGTCAACAAATATTTTTCCTCCGCACCCCATAAATGGGACCGCACATCAGGCTACAGCAGCTGGATTATTCCAAAAAGGCGCAGTACTTTTTGTGGTTGGGTCTGTTTTAGTGCGGATCATGTTCTCACCATGAACGAACTGCTCCAGGGTTTGTTTGAAAACTTTTCGGTCCGCTTTTGGTGTGTACTCGAGTGCGATTGCTACATTCACACCTGCCCAAACGAACCGCACCAAGAGAGAAAACTCTAGTGGGATTCAACTGAACTAAATAAGGCAGGTGTGAAAACACCCTAAAACGAATGCTACGTGGTGGTATGACGCCATTCCTTTTCGCGCTACCAGCTGACTGCTTTTCCGCTGTTACCTGTTTGTCCAGTGGCTTGCAGCGTACGTCAGCGGATTTCTGATGTGGATTGGAGTTGACCACTATGACGAGCTTCGAGTTTGGCAAAGAACGGTTCCAGAAAGCGGATAGAATAAACTAAAAAATAGAATAAACAAGTAAATAACAGGGTGAGAATGTGGTAAAATCTGAAAACATGGCTCTTCTTTTTCTGGATTGTTTTTGAAAACACTGTTGGTTGGGTTTAGGGAAGTGGGTGAGTGGGCGGGCCTATCGGTGCTTTTGAAAACACTATTGGTTGGGTTTAGGGAAAGAGAAGGGTGGGTCAGTCTATCGGTCAGTCAGTCAGTCGACAGTTGCCTCTGGTGGATTTACGAGAGAAGAGCAGGCACTGTTGAGAGAAATTTGAGATCACAAAATAGCGTACACAGTGGCCTCTGATGGATTCACAAAAATAAAAACTGCAAAACAAAGTAGCTCCTGGGATGTATTTGGTGCTCTCCAGAAATGTATATAGGGCTACGTTTTCAGAATGAGCCTTGGTTGGAAAAAGTGACATCCAATTCATCCAAAGGAAATCCCACCCTACTAAAATGATGCATGACTTTTTCATGGATGACTTTTTAAAAATTGAGCACAATTGTATTTGTTGTGAACAAAAATAAGTCAAAGATATGATAAAACAATTTTTCTTGCGTTGAGTTGTGTTGTAGCAATTCTCCAATTGTTAACAACTGACTTGGAATACAAAGGAAACTGCCACAATGACTGAGGATAGTCATAGACAGACATTTAGTAATGTCTAAATGTATAACAAAGATATTTAACAAAAAATGTGCATATACAATAAGGAAGAAACTTCAGTTTAAGTCTATCAGTGCATTTCACTGTGACTCCAATGTAGATACTGATGGGCATCTAGAATATAATTTTTAACAAGACTATAGTTATCAAGACATAATAGAGTAATGTGAGACTATGGATGATGCTGATAATATTTAAATGGCAAGTGCTTAGACAGACCTCTTGTAGTTGCAATGTAAAATGTATTCAGTATGTAGCAGTTTAATTTCCATATATTCTTTGTGCAATCAGCCTTAGGTGGTCTGAGCAAGATTATATTACACCACCCTAGGATTAACGCCCAAGGACATCAGTTTTCATAATGTATATATATCTATTATTTACATTTATGCATTTATGCTATACAGTGACTTGCAATGTGTTCAAGTATGCATTTATCAGTCCACACATTTACTGGGAACTGAAGTATGAACATGTCATGGCTGGATAGAAAACACAGAACAGATAATGCACAAACTGAACGTTTACTGTAAAGTTCAACGTGAACAAAGGCTGCTGTTCGCCGGCCATCAGTGAGGGAATGCAGACTGGTCTTTAAGGCAACGGAAAACTTGACCCTCGGGATTGGCAGTGAGGATGGCTGAAGCAGGGTCAGGAGGGAACCCCAGTAGCAGAGTGGGTGCTGGAGCTGGCGAGCGGGAGGTAGCTGCTTGACTCAAACAGCAGGATGACTGTGTAGATCACAGGTGGGGCATCAAACAATGAACGAGATTTCGACAGAACTACACAAGACTAACAAACTGGAAACAATAAAGGTAAGAAGAACAGCACAGAGTTTGTAGACACGTAATAACATTCTGACAATAAGCCTTCATACAGAGCAAGTATATGCAGTGGAGAGAATCAGATCAAAAAAGCAACAGGTGTGTAATGCATGCGCGCCAATGCTGATTGTAAGAGGCAACAGATTAAAAAGAAAAACAGACTATGAGAGATCAAACCTGACCCATAACAGTACCCCTCCCCCAAGGAGCGCCTCCAGGGGCTCCCAGGGAGAGAGCCTGCCGAGAGCCAGAGAAGTCCTCGATCATTGAACGGTCCAATATGTCACGGGCCGCAACCCAGCTTCTCTCCTTAGGACCGTAGCCCTCCCAATCAAGCAGATACTGAAAACCCCATCCAAAGGGATGGATAGCAAGTAACGTCTTGACTGTGAAGACAGGAGTATTCTCGATAAGAACAGGGTGGGAGGAGGGGAAAGATTTGGAGGGTGCGCGAATAAAGGGCTTGAAACACGAGACTTGAAACATGGGATGCACGCGTTGCATAGAATGGGGTAAGCGAAGTCGAACGGCCACAGGCCTAAGAATCTTGGAGATGGAAAAAGGACCTATGAATTACTGCAAGCTTACGAGACGAAGATTGCAGAGGGAGGTTGCGAATGGAAAGCCAGACTTTCTGACCGCAGACGTATATTCTTAAGTAATGATCTAAATGCTCACTGCCAAGTGCGCTGACAACGTTTAATGAAAGCTTGGACTGAGGGCACGGATGCTTCAGATTCTTGAGCTGAAAATAGGGGTGGTTGGTATCCTAATCTACAGTGAAATGGTGAAATACTGATAGATGATGTGGGCAACGAGTTATAGGCGTATTCTGCCCATCCTAGCTGCTCACACCTTGACGCAGGATTGTGAGCAACTAGGGTGCGGAGTAATCATTCCAGAAATTGATTAACATGTTCGGCCTACCCATTAGTCTGTGGGTGAAAACCAGCCGACAAACTGACCATTGCACCAATCTTTCAACAGAAGTCTTTCCAGAATAGAGACGCAAATGGGGCCCATGATCGAAAACGATGTCAGTGGGTAGACCGTGGGTCTTAAACACATGATCAAACACAATAAGAGCTGTCTCCATAGATGATAGGAGTTTAGGAAGGGGGATGAAGTGAGCTGCTTTAGAAAAACGGTCGACAATAATGAGAAAAATGGTATTACCTGCCGAAGGATGCAACCTTATGACAAAGTCTAAAGCAATGTGGGACCAAGGACACGATGGAACAGGAAGAGGTTGCAGAAGACCTGCCGGAGGTGAATTACTAGCCTTAGATTGAGCACAAACTGGGAAGGACAAGATGTAACGGTGGATGTTGTGAGCCATAGCGGGCCACCAGAAGCTCTGGGATGCAGCAGCGAGGGTGCCTTTGACACCGGGTGCGCGTTGAGTTTCGAGGAGTGAGTCCAACGTAGGACTGCTTGGTGTACAGATCTGGGAACGAATAATTTACCTTCGGGGCAGCCGCGAGGTATAACCGCAAGAGTTAATACCTTCTTGACTTCTTGGAGTTCAATACCCCAGACCTTGGCTCCTAGCACGCACCCTTCAGGAAGAATAGCCTGGGTATAGATGACTTGTCTTTGGCAGAAATAAACTTACGAGATAAAGTGTCCAGGTTGCATCCGGGTTAATAAGAGATGAAAAAATCTAAACGACTAAAAATAAGAGCCCATCGAGCTTGTCTGGAATTGAGTTTCTTGGCAGTAGTCAACATATGAAGTGGATCAAAACCTTTTATCAAAGTTGTCCTGAAAATATTCAGCAACATCTATTCTTGTCTTAGCACAATTTTGCTAAACTTTTTTGACCCACTTCAAATGTTGACAACTGTAGGTTAAGTTAAGGTGGTCTGTCCAAACCACAAACGGGATAATAAATCCCTCTAACCAATGAGCCATTCGTCGATGCGAAGAGGCAACAGCTGAAACAGAAAACAGACCATGACAGACAAGCCCGGCTCAAACCTGACCCACCACAGAACAATCTTGGCATTGCTAGCACCAATGCTACTACATGAAAATCTGATCTAAAATATATGATCAATCACAAACTACTCCATTAAAAGTGCACTCATTTTCCTGAAGTTTTGTGCCTCGCCTGAGCCCACTGAGTTTAAAGTAACTTTGGTAACACTTTATTTGAAGGGGTGTTTATAAGTCTGTGATGAAACCTTGAATATGTCATGAATGTGACAGACATTTTATGCATGCTTACAATTAACGACTGTAATTAAGTGTCATTCACTCAGCTATGACATTTTAAATGCAAAGATGACATTGTTTGTTATGACAACTTGAAATAAACAAATACATCATAACCTGTTCTTGTCCGTGTCAAAACAACTTGACATTACCAAGACAATAAATGTCATAAATCGGCATAAACATGATATATAAGCGATAACTTAAACAACAATTAGTAACAGAATCAAATGTTCTCATTTAAGCATCATATTACATTAATAATGGATTCAGATTACTGTAAATTATACTTTTGCTGCAGTTTACATCAAATGAAAAATGCTTGAAATGTATCCACAATTCAGGAATGAGTCAGATGTTGACACTTCAGCTGTTTAAATTGAGTGACAAACTGATGATCCACACAGAATACGCAGCAAGAAAAGAGTGTTTACTTTGAGTGTGTTGTTACGGCTGCTGTTTACTGAAGGTGTTTCCTCAGACTGGCTTCAAGACATGATTGAAACAGGCCTCTGTCTGTGACCACAATTAATGGCGTCCGTGGCGTCTGAACCCAACCCCGAGTGTGATGAATCCACCTCCGCCTGCTCTTTACTTGACGTTTGTACATTGATCCTAGATTTTCATCAGGCCTCAGGATTGAAGGGCCAAGCTGTGAGGCATAAATTTTCAAAGCTGAGCATCTTCAGCCGTAAGTCACCGAATCTGCTTCCTCCCAACCTCAGCCTCCTCTGAACCTCACGCACAATGCAAGGCAGTAATTTTAACAGCAATAATGTTGATATAGCAAAGAACAGCCTAGTCAATCTACCGTTTAAACAACATGGGAGCTGCTTTTTTGCTGGTTTTAGGTTTTTGCAAGTTTATTAGGGTGCTTTCACACCTAGGTGGAAACTTGGCCTTCTGTTCACCAAGACTGCATTTATCTAAATAACAATGAAGTTTTAAATAACTATTGTATTTTAATCTCTTTTTCAATTTATTCCTGTGGATTACAGTTGAATGTTCAGCATTATTACTCCAGCTTTCTATCAAAAATATAATTATAGAAAGAAAAAAATTTCTTTCCTATTGAAATAAAGTCCTCAAGTTGCCCCATATCGGTATATCTGGATCCTGAAAGGCTGCTTACTTCACTACTTTCTGTATCCTGCATCATAATTTAGTGCGAGAATGCTGAACCATCGTGAATTATGCATTAGAATGGATGTTTATGCAATATGTGCTTGTGCGAGAATCTCAGTGGTGCACACGGTTAAAGTATCCACTTATAATGCTACTCAACATTTCTTGTCGCAAAACAGATGTAATTTAGATCCACTTTTCCACTCGCTCTCTATTTCAGTGTTACACAGAGGGACATCACTGTTTTGCCATTTATAGGCCTACCATACATAATGCATTTGTTGTCATTTTATAGCAGGGTATATATAAATCAGAGAGTGAACTTTGAGACCTTTTAAGACCTTTTAAAAAGTGCACAGTTTGACACCCATTGGTTGAACTAGGTATTGCACTCCTGGATCAAAACATGCGCAAGTGCAGGTTGCCAGATTGACGAAATCAACAGGCTGATATAAGTTGTGTTCTAATTAAAAGTTATGGCCTGCGATAGGAGGAATATTTTCCATATTAAAGGAGTTTATGTTCTAATCGACACCTGAAATTTATATTTTAGAAACGGTTTCTAATTTTTGCAGCTGATTACCTCAGCTACACCTTATGTGCTTTATTCAGTGTTAATTGCTTATGTGAGTTTACCTGACATTTATTGCCATACTACTGAAAGCAGCAGCAGATAGTTCACCTCAGATCTTGAAAATAAAATAAACCGATTGACATTGAACTTTAGAGCTGTGACTAAGTGCAAGCCAACACATGTCAGTGATTCAGCATCTATATTTAATAATGTTAAAGAGTTTTAATATGTATTCATTAGATTATAAACCTTACCATTTTGCTAGAGTGCAGTGAGTGCACTATTCTGTGCTTCTGAATGGCTTTTTAAAATTTCTGTCGTGTTTCGTCTGCAAAATCTCATCCCATAGTGTGTTGTTAGGAAACGGGGTTACAATGTAACCTGCTCACCTAATGTTTACGTTTGTAATATTTCTATTATTTGCTAACTAATAACCACCTTATGTGTAACTGAATCTGCGTATCATTTTGAAGTCTGCTACTGTCCATCGCATTTCAGTCAAGGACGCATGCTTAGAGAGTCTTTCTTAATGAAAGAATGAAATACGCTGTTTTCCACCAAGGCAACTCGGGGTGCTGAAATATAATTGGCTAAACTGGCAGTGGGCTGGTTAAAAGCGGCAAAACAAAGGAGACAGTTGTTGCTGCAGCCCGCAGCTTGATGACGTAGTTGACCAGGTCTGGTACGTAGTTGACGATTGCCTACACCTCCATCCTACCCTAGACCCAATCATCACAGTAGCATGGGCGTTACCTTAGTGGGCGGAACAAGGTCCACTACGTAGTTGACGATCACCTACACCTTCCCCTACCCTAAACCAAACCATCACAGTAGCATGAGCATTGCCTTAGTGGGCGGTATAAGGTCCGCTACATAGTTGATGATCACCTACACCTCCCCCTACCCTAAACCAAACCATCACAGTAGCATGAGCATTACCTTAGTGGGCGGTATAAGGTCCGCTACGTAGTTGACGATCACCAACACCTCCCCCTACCCTAAACCCATCCGTCACAGTAGCATGAGCATTACCTTAGTGGGCGGTATGAGGTCTGCTACGTAGTTGACGATCACCTACACCTCCCCTACCCTAAACCCAATCGTCACAGTAGCATGAGCGTTACCTTAGTGGGCGGTATGAGGTCTGCTACGTAGTTGACGATCACCTACACCTCCCCCTACCCTAAACCAAACTGTCACAGTAGCATGAGCGTTACCTTAGTGGGCATTATAAGGTCCGCTATGTAGTTGACGATCACCTACACCTCCCCCTACCCTAAACCAAACTGTCACAGTAGCATGAGCGTTACCTTAGTGGGCGGTATGAGGTCTGCTATGTAGTTGACGATCACCTACACCTCCCCCTACCCTAAACCAAACTGTCACAGTAGCATGAGCGTTACCTTAGTGGGCGGTATGAGGTCTGCTATGTAGTTGACGATCACCTACACCTCCCCCTACCCTAAACCAAACTGTCACAGTAGCATGAGCGTTACCTTAGTGGGCATTATAAGGTCCGCTACGTAGTTGAAGTCTCCTACGTCATCAAGCAGTGCAGTGAGGACATCCTGAAACAAAGACAGACGTTCTGGCAAGTAATGCACTTTTTCTAAGCATTTTTCTGAGCATTTTTCTTAAATATCTGCAAACATATTATGGTATTTTTATGTTTTTTAATAGTCAAAATCTTACATACAGCACCTTCAAAGACTCATTTTAAGACCTCATCACTACTTTAGGTTTCAACCGGTAGCGACACATAACTTACAGTATATTCAAAACTAAAACGTTATTTATATACTGAATGCCAATGCTAATCCAGCAGGGGGCGCCTAACAGCAGGAATAAAGGTGTTGACTTGGTTACTGCAGTAAACAAAGCAACTTGATGTTAAATCTTGCAGGATTTTATCGATTACAAAAACCACACAGCATCCTAATATTCGCAGAATAAATTCAGGCAAACTTTAGCATGCTAATACAAAGTCGAATACCTCGACATATTAGCATTTAAGATTTTAAATACTTTTTAAGGGCCTTAAATTTCTATAAATTGACTTATCAATACTTTTTAAGACCATACAGACCCAAAAAAGTTAATGTCCCCTTAATATGGTTTTAATGGATTTGTCTCATAATATTAACATCTTCCTGTTGTATGTCTTTAGTTCGAAAATTTGACAACAATGCAAGTTTATTTTATATGTTCAATAATTAACAGCTATAGAAATGGACTTTCGTTAAGAGCATATTCTCTAAACCTTTTGACCTGGGCTGTCAGGGTCAGTTTTTGTATTACTTCAGTAAAACCTTCTGTGTGTTTCTGACATTCACTGGATTCTTCCTCTGATTGGCCCCAGAAAACAGCAGCTGACTGGTTCTGCTAGAGCTTCTGACAAGTCGATATCTGCAACATCACAGTGCAGCAAGACTGAAATATGAGTCAGTGTTGCAGCTGAAGCGTTACTGCAGATACAACACTGTAGAAGCAGAGAGAAACTCAAAAATCTACTCGTGACAATTCTTACCTTTGTACAATGAAAATGATCAAGCTAAAAACGCAAACGCCAGAAGTAAAACCAGGTCTAAATACTGTAGATCTTTAAAACTATTTCAGGCTTTTTTTAACCACCTTGGAAAGTGTCAACAGTAATAATGATATTTGATGACTGAATATCTTATGGGCCTTTTGTACATGTTATAAATATGTCTGTGTGTGTGTGTATCTATTGTTAAATACAGCTGAAGTCCTCATATACAGCACTCCTGTTACATTATTATTCTTTTATATTTTTCCCCCAATTTCTGTTTAACGGAGAGAAGATTTTGTTCAACACATTTCTAAACATAATAGTTTTAATAACTAATTTCTAATCACTGGTTTCTTTTCTCTTTGTTATGATGACAGTAAATAATATTTGACTAGATATTCTTCAAGACACTAGTATTCAGCTTAAAGTGACATTTAAAGGCTTAACTAGGTTAATTAGGGTAAAGGTAGGGTAATTAGGCAAGTCGTTGACTACAGTGGAATAACAGTGGTTTGTTCTGGAGACAATCCAAAACTAATATTGCTTAAGGGGGCGAATAATATTGACCTTAAAATGGCTTTAAAACAATTAAAAACTGCTTTTATTCTAGCCGAAATAAACCAAATCAGACTTTCTCCAGAAGAAAAAATATTATAGGAAATATTGTGAAAATTTCCTCGCTCTGTTAAACATAATTTGGGAAATATTCGAAAAAGAGAAGAATTCACAGGAGGGCGAATAATTCTGACATCAACTTTATATATTGAAATCAAATCACTGTATTGTACTGTTTCAATTATTTTCAAACTTGTGAAGGTCACGAGACCTACATGAAGATCACGGCATCTCATTTTTCACAGGATGCATTCTGTGTTATCCCTGTTCGTTCTACTGAGGTACTTTGATAAATCAGACACCACAAGGACGCGAGACCATTATCTGCATTCTTGATATTGAGAAACAGCCTATGTGTCTGGAGAAAAGCAGATACTGCTTATCACCTGCTCGATATCACCTGAACATCTCTGGAGAGATCTGAAAACGACTGTCCAATGATGCTCCCATTCAACTTGATGGATCTTGAGAGGTAATCCAAAGAAGATTTGGTAAGAACCCAAACATAAAAATAAAACCAAAACATAAAAATCTGAAAAAATGATTTGATAACACTTTATTTTGATGGTCCAGTTGAGTATTAGTAAACTGTCTGCTTAACAGCTGAATGTCAACAGACATTTAACTGACTATAAGAAACTTTTGAAGTACATGTCAATATACACTAACCCTAACCCTAATCCCAACCCTAACCCCAATTTAACAGTCTACTTATAATCTAATGAGAATTATTTGCAATGTAACTTAAATTCAACAAACAGACCATCAAAATAAAGGGTGACCAATGATTTCTGTCTAATAAGAATGGAACGACACAAGGAGAAAGAACTGAACAACTGAAATGTGTTTAATACGTCATATAAACGTCTTTTTGGTGGCAGCAGCTTAAAGATGTCTCTCATATGGAAAATTAAGTCACATGCACTGCTCAGCTTTGATCTAAGCTTTATTTTGTATCTATTGGATTCAAGTCAGGTGATTGGCTGGGCCATTCTACAGCTTGATTTTCTTTCTCTGAACAATTTGAGTTTCCTTGGTTGTGTTGTCTTGCTGAAATCTCCACCCTTGTTTCATCAGAGCACGTGGGACTCCTGTTAAAAACATTTATGAAGTGTGCCTCACCAACACAATCTCACGGCAATTCGTAACTTTTAGTTACGTGGCCAATTTAGTGGCTAATTCGTATGAATTCGTACGATCTAATTCGTAAATTTTAGTACGATTTGCTCATCCCCCAATGACGGTTGGGTTTAGGGGCGGGGTTAGGTGCCACGCCTTCTTTTTAAAATCGTACAATTTCGTACGACTGAACTCGTATGAATTCGTACGAATTAGCCACTAAATTAACAAAACGTAAAATACTTACGTTTTCTCGTGAGATCAGGCTGGCCTCACACAGGTGAGTGGACATGACAAACCACCTGTAGAAACACTATTCTCTTTAAAAAAACACACACACACACACACACACCCTCATTACTTTAGCAACAGTTCCTTTGTACAATCAGCACTTGTTGTGTGTATTGCTTCTTCTTGTTGAATCGCTGAATGCCTCCTCAATCGTAAGTCGCTTTGGTAGAAAGCATCATGTAAATGTCTCCTTTTGCGCTTCATAGACGACAGAAATCAACTATTCCTTTACAAGATCTGAATTATCTATCAGTCCCAGCAGCGTGTGTGTGTGTGTGATTATTTATGTGTGTTTCCGCAAATCCCTGAGGTCCGTGTGTGTGCTGACCAGTGTTTAAATTTAGCTGCTCCAGCAGGCTGTAAGTGAGCGACTGCTCCAACGTGAAGCTCACTTCTGTGTGCATTAATCACAGGCCCGTTTAGCCATCAGCATACCTGTCATACTGTCAGTATATCTCTGAAGGACCTGCACTGGAGCCCAGTGAATACACAATCATATACGCTTGATCACAGGTATGTCTCAAAAACAACAAACAAACAAGCTGCCTTGCATGATGATGATGACCTTCTAATGCCGTGTCCTTAGCAGGTGTGATGCAGTGTTGCCAAGTCTGCGGTTTTCCTGCAGAATTTGACTACATTTGATCTGAGTCTATATGTTGATTTTTTTATTCTGTGGGTTAAAGTTTGGACATATTGCATAAATTATATTGAGCTGAAATTAGAATTGTGATATTTCATGTTATGTTATATATTATGTTTTGGCATAATTCATATGTTATATTCAGGGCTTGACATTAACTTTTTTGATCACCAGCCACTGTGGCTAGTAGATTTCTAACATTGCCAGCCACTCGCCATTTTCACAAGGCACAATTTTGTATAGCATAAATTAGTATTTTAGCATGTTAAAATGTCTTGATTGAAATTTTGTGTTATGTCCACATGCCTCCTCATTCATTTACCCTTTATTTGTGTGTTGTGTATGAGCTTGCTCAATGAGCATGAGAAAATGGGTTGTGGTTTCACAGTGTCGCATTGCAATTAGTTTTAGTTCACATGACTTTTCAGGGCTCAACACTATAAGGATTTACCAATTTTTTCTCTGGCCAGCACCGAAATAATTTCCTTGCCATAAAATATAAATTATGTGTCAAAACAAGCAAAATAGAGCTGCATCCTAAAACTAAACATAAGTTTTATACATAAAACTATACATAAACTAAAGTCCTAATCTTTAGTGACAAGGCAGCACTGGTAATTTAAAAATGATTTTCAACCAGTCCGAGCGTGAAATGGGGGTGGCTGTCTAACCCGCCTCAGCTAAAATCCGACCTGGTTATATTTATCTGAAATTAGAACTTACTTACAATGTGTTCACGGATTGTTTTTTTAAATTTCACTTTCACTTGAAATTGTTTATAATATATGCATCTTCTACCAATGATGAAAAACTATATATATATATATATATATATATATATATATATATATATATATATATATATATATATATATATATATACAGTGTTTCCTCTAGGATTTTTTCAAGTCTTTTTTTACACAGATCTACCAACTACCTGTGGCGTTATTTCAGTGACAAATGTCGTGAGCGCAGTATTAGAAGTCGAGATCGCATTTATGTAATAGCCTACGAGCATGCGGATCTCTCGTGCACAAAACTTTTCACGCCCCCTCAAATATAAGCCGCTTTAAGAGCGCGCAGATCTCCTTGTGCGCTCTCAAATAAACGCTGCTGAGGTGCGATTTAGTGCGTTTATGTAACGAATATGTCTTCAGCATTTATTAGATTTGCTAGGTATATTTATGAATGCCTCCGGTAATAATGCGTCCTGAAAGCAAAACGGCTATACGTCGTGTTTGCTGGCCTCACGCACATGTCACAGTCAGCCAGTCAGTCAGCACGTAACCTTAAAGGGTTAAATTACTGTTATAATTCACTTACCTTTTAATATGTTTTGGTGCGATTATCACCCGCTATTAAAATATGTATATATATATATATATATATACAGTCCTAAACCGCGGTCACACTGGACTTTTCTCCCCATAGACTTCCATTCATACGCCCGTGAATGCGTCAGACTGGAATTATGCAAAAGTATGGGCATAATTGGGCATAATTATGTGCTCTTTCTTTATAAGAGAAGATCACATTGAAATGCCATTCGGTTTCTAGAGAAAGTTAGATAATGTCATGTTTTTCAGACAGAAATAAGTAGCGAAACTGAAAAGTAGGCTATGCAAAAGTTTGGGCACCCCCTCTTTTGTGTGGATTTCAAAACCTGCACTAGTCATCATTAATCAGGATTAACTAGCTGATCACTGATCTCTGTTTGAGCTTAAATTATTACCATACGGCACTGTCATTGACTCATCACAGAACACTCGCGACAGGATTCATTTACGGTAAGCTTTTATTGTAAGTACATTTCTCAAACAGCACCACACAATGGAATATATACAGTATATAGTCAAAATATATACGATCAAGCCTGAAATTATTCATACCTCTTGCAAAGTCTTCTCTCAACAGATAAAAAGACGACATACATGAGGTATTATTGAGAGGAAAAATAAATATTTCACAGCTTTTATTTACAAATGTCCAACAAATGTTTATTTACACACATATATATATATATGAATGCGGCCCATTTAAGGGGGTCTGAATACTTTTATGTACCCACTGTATTTTAGTATGGCAATGGGATATTTTGAATGTGGGGATTTGCATGTTTTGATTTGCCATTGGCTACTTTTGTTGTGAAAACCTGGCAACCCTGATGTGATATGAAAATAAGAACACCAGACTGCATGACACGGCACAATCACAGATAGTATGAAAATATGAAAAGAGGAAAGACTCATTTTAGAGACATGCATATGTGAATTATGACAGTGGTTGGAGGACGGGTAAAAAAGTAACATTCAAACAGAATTGTGTGAGGAAAAACAATCTATATTATATGTAAAAATTATAATTCTGGAGTTCTTTTTCTCTATTTTATTAAATCTCATGTCAAAAATACACTTCCATATGCACTTTGTGAAAAAAAATTCACAGTCACACTTTCTTTTCAGCTACAGTTCTAACTATTATCAAATTAGCTGACTTCTGCTTCAATAAACTCCTCATTTGCTGCTCATTAATAGTTATTAAGGTTGTATATAAGATCACGCCGAATGTGTACTTCATAATAAACAGCCAAAATGTTAACACTAAGCATGCTAATAAGCAACTTAATAGTGAGAATCAGTCTCTATACAAAATGTTACCAAATTCAGGTACAGTAGACTCGTTTCTGATCCTTGTGTTCATTCTTAAGGGAACTCTTGCTTTAAGAAGAGCATTGTGTGTTGATTATGCAAGATCATGTGATGCTCTGACCTTTGAACATGTTTATGTGTCAGCAGCCTCTCTCTTCTCTCTGTATGTGTGTGTGTGCTAGTGTCCCATGAGGTCAGTCTCACAGTAACCCAAGACCTTTGCATTTTAAATGTATGTGACATTGTGCAGTAAAAAAACTGCCTAGTCTAGGGATTTTGAGGGTATTTTTAGTAGCAATATTGTGTGAATCTATTGTAATGATTAGCACAATCCTCTAGCACTCATTCAGCTTTCTTTAGAGAATGCTAATGCTAATATGTCTCTAAAAGACATTTGTTTAGTTTTTTTCCTGATTGATCACACAAATATCCTTCTCTGTCTGTCCCTTCTTGAGTTTCCTCCTCCATCCACCTGTCCTAGGGATTATTAATTGGATGTGGACAGAGTCTGAATGCTATGCTCATTAATATCATTGTGTGCAGTCACAGGTTTCACTGATCCGCTCTAGTCATCAGTAATCAGGATTAACTTCACTGATCACTGATATATATATATATATATATATATATATATATATATATATATATATATATATATATATATATATATATACAATCAAGCCCGAAATAATTCATACCTCTTGCAAATTCTGACTTAGTTACTTTTATTCAACCAGCAAGAGTTGTTTTGACTATAAATGACAATCTTCTTTCAAAAGATAGAAAGACGGCATACATGAGGCATCATTGAGATGCCCTTCGCAATAATAAATAGAAAAGCCTTTATTGGCTAGAGCAATCAAACACATCCCATAATAGTTGACCAGCTTTTTGTATGTCTCCACTGGTATTTTTGCCCATTTATCTTAATCGATGAGCTTCAACACTTTCAGGTTGGAGGTGTCTCCTCGGCATCACCCTGATCTTTAGCTCTCTTTTAGAATCTCAATTGGATTTAAGTCAGGACTCTGGCTGGGCCACAGCAAAACGTTAATGCTTTTGTCTGATAACTATTTCTTCACCTTTGCTGTGTGTTTTGTTGTTGTTATACTGAAATGTCCACTTTTTTTGAGACACTGCTCGCTGCAGAGCCACTTGAGCTCCAGCTAGGGGGAGCTTGAGCTCTCGCTCCTCCTCCTATAAGCTGTTTTAATGCGTACACCCACCCCACCCCTAACCCTAACCCCCAGTGACATCACTCGTAGAAGTAGTGCAAGGAAGGAGGAGCTGGAGCTCAAGCTCCCCCTTGCTGGAGCTCAGCTCTGCCCAAGTGGCTCTGTAGTGAGCACCACTTGCTTTTTTTGCCCAAGGTGAAGTTTACCTGCAGACTGCCTGATGTTGTTGTTGTTGAGAATTTTGAAGTATTGCTCCTTTTTTATTACCAGCAGAGTCCAGATTCATCAGGATGGCTTTGATCCTGAGATCCTTGCATATATATATATATATATATATATATATATATATATATATATATATATATATATATATATATATATATACAGCGATTGGACAATAAACTGAAAAACTGGCAACAATATCAAAAGTTCAAAAGAGGACGAAGACAGCAATTCTTGATTATCATGAGCCATGGTATCCAGAGTAATGTCAGCAAACAACCAAGAAGAACCACATTCAACAGGAGTAACTGTAGTCCAAGAGGAAGCTGTCTGAAAGGAATGTCCAACCAGAATTGTATCCAAAAAAACATAAAACCACAGCTGCCCAACTGCAGAATTAAATGTGCACCTCAACTCTCCTGTTTCCACCAAATCTGTTCATCAGGACAGTTTCAATATACAGGATCATTATACATGGCTGGGCAGCTATAGCCAAACCTTTGGTTACTCATGCCAATGCCAAACGTCAGTTTCAATGGTGCCAGCAGAGAAAATCTTGGGCTGTTGACAATGTGAAACATGTATTGTTCTCTAATGAGTCCACCTTCACTGCCTTTCCCACATCCAGGAGAGTTAAGGTGTGGAGAAGCCCCCCAAAAAGTGTGCCACCCAGAGTTAAGCCTGGGGGTGGATCAGTGATGGTTTGGGCTGAAATATCATGGCAATCCCTAGGCTCAATACTTGTGCTAGATGGACACGTCACTGCCAAGTACTACAGAACCATTCAAACATTGTATCCTGAAGGCAGTGCTTAACTGGATCCAGTAGTAGTTTGTTCAATGATTATATTTGAGGGTTTTCCCCACACCAGTCCTTTTTTAAATTGATTTTAAAACAAATAATTTCAGACATATCTAAATGAGCTTGGATCCTTCCTGTATATGTGCTTTTTAGCTGGAAAAAAATGCATTTGTCAATACATTGTATTCCTGATATGCATTTCATCAGTAAACCAACAACCTTGGTGTGTGGGATGGTAAGAACCTAGTTCTATAACACCTTGTAATGCACATCTGTTCTGCAAATAAAGAGCAACTGTAATGCATATGTATGAAATAAGCATTAAACAAACCATCATTTAGGCATCCCTTTAGGGAAGAAATGAAGCATAGGGTTCATATGTATAATTCCTCCTCATGTGGAGTAAAAAGAAACACACACAGAGAGAGAGGGAGAGAGAGAGAGAGAGAGAGAGAGAGAGAGAGAGATAATGAGAGGGAGAGCTTCTCATTAACAACCAATGAATACTTGATCAGGTCAACAAATGGCTGCAGCACTCGCACAGCACAAGAAAACTGCAGAAGAAAGGCATAAATGCTCCTCTGAGATGTGTAGATCATACATCCTGAACAAAAAAAGGCATTTCTATGATGGCATGAGGACGTGTGTAAGGGGTTTTGTAGATGCTTGATCTACATCTCTGTGCATCACCCTGCTCTGCTGAGGTACAGAAATGCACAAAGCAATTTACCGGACTGATTTGAATAAGGCGTTACCATCTGTAAAACGCAGCAGGGTTCACACGTGTACGTGACTGTGATAATGGAGGCGACAGAAAGTGATTTTATGTGCTCATGTAATGAAAATGATGGGTGCAGGAGAGGAGCTTAAAGGCGCAGTACCCTAAAACTGAAGCTGTGTTTCCTGAAACCGTAAGGTTGTTCTTAAGTTGTACCTTAAGCCGTACCTTCTCGTTAATATGTTTTTCCAGACACATTCTTAGTTAAGTATACCCTCTTTAGGTCATACTTTCATCAAGTTGGTCTAGATCAGGCATGTCCAAACTCAGTCCTGGAGGGCCGGTGTCCTGCAAAGTTTAGTTCCAACCCCAATCAGACACACCTGGGCTAGCTAATCAAGCACGCACTAGGCTTTCTAGAAACATCCTTGCAGGTGTGTTGAGGCAGGTTGGAGCTAAAATCTGCAGGACACCGGCCCTCCAGGACAGAGTTTGGAGACCCCTGGTCTAGATACAATAGCCAATATGTAATATTTGTCACTAGAGGCCTCAGGATAAGTATCCCCAGGTGGAAATAGAAAATAATTAGCGTAGCTGCTATTCATAATGTATTTGAATAGGAGATATTAAATGGCAATGCGAAAATTAAGTGCTATAAATGAAAATAGGATTTATATACACAAACATGGAAAGGGACATATAAAACGTAGAAGTATTTCTAACTAAATGTCTAGTGCATTAAGACAGGAGGAGTGTGTCCTACAGGTGATTTGTCTAAGCCTCGGACATTATCAGGAAGGCTATTCCAGAGTTTAGGAGCCATAAATGAGAAGGCTCGACCTCCTTTAGTAGACTTTGCTATTCTAGGTACTACCAGAAGCCCTGAGTTTTGAGATCTTAAAAAGCGGTTTAGACTGTAGCAAGACAGACGGTTGGTTAGATAAACAGGAGCTAGATTATTTAAAGCTTTATAGCTAATAAGCATATTTTATAACCAAAACGGAACTTAACGGACAGCCAGTGTGTGGAAGATAAAATGAATTTATCTTAGATACATGAAATAATATATCTATATATAAACAGATTTAAAAGGAACCAGGAGAGAGAGTTCAATTTCACTAATCGAGACTCAAGAGTAAGGGTTAAGCACGGTTGAGTATTTTTTCGCCCCAAAAAAAAAACTTTAAGAAGTGTCTTGCTTCAACAAAGTTTAAATAAGTAGTTTGAACAAGTAGCAAAAGACATTTCTTGAGTGCAGGGAACAAGACAGGAAAATTAAAAACATGATCCTTGTTTAAATGTGAATTCAATACCCTGCGTATTAATAGAATCTCCCTGACCAGCTGAAAACAATACAACATACAACATTAAAATTTTGCAAGAGTGTACTTGTTCGGGATTAGGTAAACAGTTCCTTGCAGTTTTACCATCCATATAAAAAAATTTGCCACCACCTGCAGGGTACGCAACGCCGTACGTAAGAAGGTAAAGCTTAAGCAACCTCTGAGTTGTAGTTCGAGGTAGGGGCACCTTGTTTTGGGGCCCTCAGAGTTACTATTAGGATTCCCAATCAACACACCCCCCTACACCACCCCACCCCAACTGCCCACCCATACCTTTAGTTAGGATGTGCCTTTAGAGCAGGGGTCACCAATCTCGGTCCTGGAGGGCCGGTGTCCCTGCAGGATTTAGCTCCAACTTGCCTCAAGACACCTGTCTGGGTGTTTCAAGTATACTTAGTAAGATCTTGATTAGCTTGTTCAGGTGTGTTTGATTAGGGTTGGAGCTAAAATTTGCAGGACACCGGCCCTCCAGGAACAAGTTTGGTGACCCCTGCTTTAGAGTCTTCGTAGCATACAAAGAGACAACGCTATCCAGAAACGTGGCTCTGAGCTTCACAAAAGGAAATGAATCAGATACATCTAATGCTTCATTTGCCCATAATGGTTAAAGCTGATTGCTCATTAATAAATATTCATTACAACTGCAATTACAACATACAATGCAATTCCAGAAATGTGTCCTTAGACTGTTAGAGGAACACACCTCATCTGCTGCAGACAGTGAAATGAGATTCTCTGAATTATTCATTTGATGTATTCTTGTTTATTCTAAGTGCAAATGTTATTTTATTCTTACACAACACACAAATAAAACCCCATTAACTGCAGGTGCCTTGTTGTATGTGTAAATAATGTAGTTAAGATTATTGCAAGGATCAACATAATTCGGGGGAAAAAGTCTCTGTTTAATGCATGTTTTTGTTGAGCTGTTTCACCTTAATTATGCTTTTTCTATCTACTTTTTAGGACTTTATAAATATAGGTATACATATTCTAGAGATGTAGATTATCCAAACTAAATTTCTCAATTTCTCAGTCTGTAAATTTTGTCATAGTTGCCAGCACAATTGTAATCATTAACTTACAGTGCATTTGTAAATTTTAAAGTGTTACAGCAACCAAAATTGCCAGTTGTATATCTTTGCGTCTGTATGATTTTCACAGAAACTCATTAGTGAAGTTTGGATGGACATACAATACACGCTAAGGTAGTCACTGTTAGTATCTAATATACCTATGGAATCCTGTCTTTGTCTCCTTTTAGTCTTAGAAATTTTAACACTGCCACCAGGACAGGGCACCAGCCCTGCTATACCCTCTGGTTCACCATGCAAACTGTTTTATCAAACTGATCCCACCATGTTTGGGATCTTTGCTTAAAATTTTGTATCTAATGGTGTTATCTAATGTTCTAAACTAATGCCAAGATGTTAAATTATTATATGAACCTGTTTGCCAAAAATGTTTTAAGCTTCAGGATACACTGTAGATGTTAAAACTACAACATTTGTTGTAAATGCCCCTGCAGTGGAGATTTCTGGCTCAGTATGGAAGGGAAAATCACTGCATTTGATAATATCAATATTGACACTGAACCACAGAACCATTTTAATAAAATGCAGTAAGATAAAAAGTATATATTTGCATGTTTTTCAACGAAAACCCAACTTCAAAAATAGCTGAAAACCTAAAAATTGACCAGTGCTCAGGTAGTATCTTTTAGGGTGCTTTCACACTAGCTCTTTTGGTCTGCACCCAGGTTTGTTTGACGTCAAAATACGGTATGTTTAGCTAATGTGAACGTGTCTTCTGAACTCGGGTGCGCACCCGTAAACCGTACCCGAGTCTGCCGGAAAGAGGTGGTCTGGGGTACGGTTCGTACGAACTCTGGTGCGGTTCACTTCTGACATGAATGCAATCGTACCAAATAACGGAAGTGAACCGCCAACTGTACAACAAACTTCAGTTTTCATAATGATTATTCGTGTGTGTGTGTATCACTTACCTTGGTGACAAGTGGGACTGATCCAGTGATAATGTCTGCTTGTCTCCACCAAAAGCGACTTTGGCAGACATCTTGTGATGTTCTAAGCGTTTTTAATGTTTTTTGGGGGGGGCAGATAGACAAAAGTGGCTCTCTGTATTTTGGTTTTGGTAACAAAACCAAAAGATTCATTAAAAGCAGAATAACCATGATATGCGGACGTCTCCATTTTGGCGTTTTGCTTTCGTGGCTTTCACCTAGCAACAGCTGTACACAAAACAGCACCTCGATGACGCAAGCGCACTGGGGTTCAGAAGGAAAAAAAGACAGTGTGAACACAAACCAGCCGAGAAGGTGGCAAAGGAAAAAAAATCGAACCTGGGTTTGGTCCAGGCAATTGAATTTGAAAGTGTCAAAGCACCCTTATGCACAGCTTTATCTGAACTATTCAACCCAGGCTCATTCTGAGAACGTAGTCCCGTGGACGTTTCTGGAGACCCCGAAATACGTAGCCGGGGGTACGTACGGCTACATTTCATTTTTTTAAGCGAACGCTGCGGGGCGGTCCTTTCGGCGCTTGCCGGCCGGCCGCTCGCCTCTGTGTGGAGGGCTTTCCCACTGCAACCAGTTTGTCCAGTTAGCTCTTCGTGTACTTTGGCGGACTCGAGGCGCAGATCGAGGGGCTGACCATGATGAACGGATTCGAGTCCGGGGAAGAGCGGTTGCAGAAATCAGGTAAGAAAACAAAAACAAAATCCAAAAAATGAAGCGAACAAGTTCGTCACAGGGTGAGAATGTGGTCAAAATCCGAAAACGTGGTAAAAATCAGACGAGGGCTTTTCTTTTTCTGGACGGCTTTTGTGAATCGTCGTTGGTTGGGTTTAGGGACGGAGGAGGGTGGGTCAGCCGATTGGCCGGTCGCACGGTCAATCATTCTGTCATCTAGGCAGACAGGCGGAAGGTCGTTCGACAGCGGCCTCTAGCGGGTTTACGCGAGAACGGCGCGGGAAAAAGCACGCACAGCGGCCTCTCGCGGGTTTACGCGAGAACGGCGCGGGAAAAAGCACGCACAGCGGCCTCTTGCGGATTCGCGAAAACAAAAACTGCAAAAATACGTTCCTCCCGGGACGTATTTCGCGGTCTCCAGAAATGTCCCCGGGACTACATTCTCAGAATGAGCCTGGGTTGGAACTATTAAGGGGGGTTGTTAAATGTCTGTGAATTAGGTGAGGGTCTCTGAACTGTACAGAGTTTCTCGTCAGGCGTCTATGGACACAAGATGAGGAGTTTGAGCATGATGGAGAGAAACTGCTGACAGGGGAACAGCAGTCAGTAGTCATTTGCCTGTCATTTGCTCTGTGTGATTATGCAAACAGCAGAACACTCTGTCAACATGAACGTGCTCCACAGTGCACAGCAGCAGCAATAACCTGCACTCTAAAAAGCAGTTCAGGTCAGACTGATTGAGAAAAACATGTTTATGTATATATATTTCATTCATTCATTTTCACTTCCCTATACAGGATCAGGTTCCAGTGGTATGCCATATGGTGATTTCCTTCAGTTCAACCAAGGGGATCTCAAGGCACTTCTTCCCCAGCTAGCTGAGAGATGTAATCCCTCCAGCATGTCCTGGGTCTCCCCTGGAGTCGATTACCAGTTGGAAATGTCCAGAAAACACCTTCACTGACAGACTGCCCTGGAGGCATTCAGAGCAGATGTCTGAACCACCTTTCAATACAGAGTAGCAGCAGCTCATTTTGGCAACTTGTACCCCATACGATTTCCACAAAACTGCCTGATGATACGATGGCTGAGAGATCTCAAATGCACTGCATGATAAAAAAACTACAAGCATCAGTTCATCAGTTAGACAATTGACAGAGATCTGAGAAGTGAGTTACAAACAACAAGAAAGCATCCAACCAGGATGTTAAAACTCCAAAAAAAACCAAAAAACAACACAGCTGACTATAAACAGGAAGAAGCCAAGTCATCACTTTTTGGGGTCTCTGCCAAATTTCTGTTGTGGTCTGCATAGGTGTGCTTCTGTATTTTGTTGTGCATATAGTGGACCTGAGGGGCTCCCTCAAATACTGGGGAGCTAAGCCATTCAGGGCTTTGTAGGTAGTTAATACAATTATAAAATATTATATGATATTAAATAGGGAGCCATTTCAATGAAAATGTTTTCTCATCTTTTTGATGTTTTCCTATTTGCATGTGCTTTCTTTGTAGAGACTGGATGAGCAAGTGCCAAGTCCCCTCCAGCATCCTTTATAGAGATGGTCCAATGTTCCTTGTTGATGAAAAAGGCATTGTTTCTCCTTCCAAAGTTTGCCGATTTTCCTTTCCAACACTCTGGGACAGGTTTTCCCAGGCAGGATGAGAAATCGAAGATTGAAAAATCTATCTGGCCCACCTCTGGGCCATAACCTGGAATATGTTCTAACCCACTATAAGCCTGGGTTTTTGGCCCAAATCCAGCACACACAGTTCGAACCTTATTAAAATAACCTTGGGTTTACATTCCCCGAACAGCTCAACTATCAGAAATGGATTGCACAGGTTTGTGGGATATTGAAAGTTGCGAAGAATGGGTGTCCACAGGGTCTTAAAATGTATTAAAAGTCATTTTAGAGAAATTTAAGGCCCCTTAAAAGTATTGAAAATTCTTAAATGCTATTTTAAAGGTATTACATTTTGTGTCATTCTTGATTAGAAGGCATATGGTTCTATTCTAAAGTTTGCCTGAATGTAATCTGCGAATATAGGGATGCTGTGTTGTTTATGCAATCCATAAAATACTGCAGTAACCAAAGCAACACCGTTATTTCTGCAGTTCTGTAAGCGCATATAACCTACTGGATTAGCATTTTTATTCAGTATATGAATAATGTTTTAGTTTGGGATTAACTTTTTACAATCAGTATTTAGTAAATATACTTTAAAATGTCACCAGTGTTACCAGTTGAAACCTATAGCGGTAATGAGGTCTTAAAATGTATGGAAAGATTAAATGGTATTGAATTTCACTCTCGGATTTCTGTATGTACCTTGCTCTTTGCAGCCTATAAATTCAATCAAAAGATCCCCGAGACAGAAAGTGAAACAAAGTTTTCAGAAGTGCAATGATGCCTTACTATCTAGGAATGCTGCTTCGGAAGAAGCATTTTAGGGCTTTTCGGACACATCCCTAGTCTCTGCATCCAACGTCCAGTCAACACAAACCTGAACCTGACTGGACAAACTAGGTGATGAACCCAAAGCGGTGACTCCACATTATATTGTCAGACTGAGTCCAAACTGAGGCCATTTAACCTCTCCATAAGGGAACATTCATTGTCTTGATTGTCACTTGAGACCAATTTACCTATGAAGACCCTACTAAGAGCTTTAGTTCAACAACCCAGAGTCAGTGAGACACTCAAAACCCTCTACTCATCCAAGGATTATAGATGGATATAATTGTCAGAATTAAGCATGGTTTATGTGGGTAACGAATTTATGTCCTCACCACTGTCTTCTGGATTACCGTCTTTGCATTGTTTGCCTGGTTGGGTAGACTACTGGTTTATTTCAAGTCTGCTTGTGGTTTACATATATCAAGGTAATATTTAGTGGTATTACACTGTATTTAGGTCTATTAAGACACTGGCCTTATGTTGGCAAACTCTTCAGATTATTGGAAAAGGTGTCCCGCTAACCCATATTCCTAATCAGATTTTAGCGCAGACACTATTAGGACACCATTACTTTCCACCACCACTTTGACTCTGCCCACAATTAATGGCATTGAAACACAAAATCGGCCTATAAAGCATCACACAAAAAAAGAAAGTGGCTTTTTCTCCAGCACAAGCGTAGGACCAGTGAGAAATACAGATAAATTTACTACATTTGGCTGAGGTGATGCAGTCGTGCAGTCACTGCGACTGTGAAGCTGCCTGCGGTCACTAATCTGCAGGGATTTACCTCTGCTGGGGCTTTGCTACTATATTTAGCCTGGAGGAGAATGAAAACTGTAAACCATCCTGAGGACCAAATCTATCAAACTGCGCCGCTCAAACACCACCCGAAAGCCTCTGAGCCTCATGAGCATATGCGGTCTAAATTTAGAGTAGATTTGACATAGGTTACAGTAGGATAAACATATTGTGCTAATTTTTGTAGCAGGGCTGTGAAGTGATGGAAAAATGCAGTCTAAATAATGATGTGCTGATTAATAATCACACATATATATTAACTGAGTGACTTACCTCGAAGATAACATTTAAAATTAGGTTTGATGAAGACTGAACAGATATTACAATACATATTACAGCTTTCATTACCATTTTTACTGAACATCTATCATGAAGCCTATCACTTATGGTACAGCTCTGTGGAGAGGCGCGATAAGACGGGACATTAAAGTCAATGTGTGTTATTAATATTAATTTTATTAACATATGTACATAGAGTATGAATTTAACACACTGCAATAGTTATAATAATTTAAACTTATTTATGCATGCAGCTTTATTAAACAGAATAGTCAGGCAGGCGATGGTCAAAACAGGAGCAAACTGGCGCATACAGGTAATCCAAAGCGTAATCAGAAAAGCAGGCAAATGGTCAGGACAGGCAGCAAATGGACGATAACTGTAAAACAAAGCAAAAACATGGCCAGGCAAATCAAGAAAACGCTTCGTAATGCTCACTTACAGTTAAACAAGACTCAGCAACAATATGTGTGTTGTGTTTTTAAGTCCATCCGATAATTCCTGAACAGTTTCAGTAGTGCGTGTTTGCAGTTAGGGGAAATCTGGGCCAGGTGTGTGAGTGAAGAGCATAATGGGATCTGTAGTTCATTAAAGTGGCAAATTTATAGTTCTCCAGCGATCTCAAATGTTAGATCTCTGGTGATCGTGAATCATAATAAGAGAATAGTAAAAATTATTAAGACACAAAACAACAAAACAAAATGAGTTTACTGACTTTTTAAAGATAACCTCATCTTGTTGCTATTAAGGCAAGGGGTTTACTCAATTTTTTAAAGTAACTAGTCGCTTTTTACAGTGCACTTACAAGAGCTGGTGTGAGGTTTATTTTAGCAACATTTGCATATAATTACAGATTTTTAATGGCTCTGTTCCTTTCCTTAAGCCCAAATCCCATCTCAAAGGTGAGTTTATGGGAGCAAAAAACAGTTCCTTGGAGTGACTGTCTGTGTCATAAAAGTAAAACCCTGAGGCTTGTCCAAAAAGAATAAATTACTTTCTCAACCGAAACGTAGAATTAGCATCTCATAAACAGAATCACAGCCATTCAGTGCATCACCAGCAGCTGTTTTCTGACTTTTCAGTATAAATTTCTCCTGTATCCAGTCTTACAGCTACAGATGGAAACACATGTCATATTACTGTAACAGCCATCTGCCTTAAGTATACCGTTCGCTTTAGCTTTGAGGCTGTGAACACAGCATGGATGAGAGTTTCTGACATGTACATCACTGAATAAAGCACAGCGATGTACAGCCTAAAAACAAACTTTAGGCTGTTTTGACTATTAATTTAACAACTGAGTAATGTTAATTAGCTACATGTACTTACTATATGGTTAGGGTTATAATACAGGTTAGGTTTATGATTACTTGTGTGTAATTATTTATTATTAACTAAGTAAATATAAGGAATTGGTGTAACAAAGACACCTCAAAATAAAGGTCTTACCATTTTTTTTTCTAGACATAAGTTACATTGATTCATCAGTAGATTCATAAAATGCATCACATGTGGGGCTGGTGGGTATTTAATACGCATACATGGTGCATGTTCAGTCTTTGAGCATTAGGATCTACTTTCAGAGGACTTAAAATCATTTTGCAGGTCATTTAAAAGAATATTTCAAATATTTTTGAAGTGTAGTGTCTGAATACATTACCCAATTGGGTCATACTGTATTTTAAGGTGTCCTTGTTAGGGGCCGTTCACAAAGAATGCATTTTCCTCTCCAATGCGCTACTTTTCTATTGTTTTTTAATCTAAACACGTTCTGGATGTACATACTTTGTCCGTTACGCTCATGTCTTGCTTGTTCTGAAGCTCTGCGCACATGATTGCTGCCTTTTTTAGATGCCGTGTCAAGTTGAAAGATATTCAACTTTCAGACACAGTGCTGCTCATCACTGTCAGTTCCATAGCAGTGGACCAATCAGAGGAGCTCGGAGGCAGGGCAACTGTTGCATGCTTCTGTTTATTGTAGAAAGTTGTCTTGGAAACTGTTTTATTTACAGTTATATGATGGCAAGAAGATGTGCTTATTGCCGTCCAGAATATCCTGATCTTCAAGTGCTTATCATAACATATTGTTTTTCTATTTCTAATGGGTCTGTTATTGTCAGTAGTACATCACTTTCATAATATCGTGTCACATGGACCTTGTGATCAGTTGGTGTGTATGAGCCCTTGCAGTGTAACTATTCATTTACTATTAACTAACTACATGTAATTATCAACCCAGGCTCATTCTGAAAATGTAGTCCTGAGGACGTTTCTGGAGACCGCGAATTATGTAGCCGGAGGTACGTATGGCTGCATTTCATTTTTTAAGCGAACGCTGCGGGGCGGTATGACGCCGTTCCTTTTAGCGCTTGCCGGTTGACCGCTTACCTTCATGTGGAGGGCTTTCCCGCCGCGACCAGTTTGTCTGGATAGCTCGTCCTGTACGTTGGAAGACTTGAGACTTAGAGAGGAGCTGACCATGATGACCGGGTTCGAGTTCGGGGAAGATCGGTTCCAGAAATCAGTTAAGACTAAAACAGAATCCAAGAAATAAAGCGAAGAGGTTCATAACATGGTGAGAATGTGGTAAAATCCGAAAACGTGGTAAAAAAAAAATGAGACGAGGGGTTTTCTTTTTCCGGGCGGCTTTTGTAAATTGTTGGTTGGGTTTAAGGCGGGTGGGTCAATCGGTAAAATTGTTTGGGTTCAGGGAAGGAGGAGGGTGGGTCGGCCAACCGATTGGCCGGGCGCCCAGTCAATCATTCAGCCGGTCGGACAGACAGACGTTCGTTCGACAGCGGCCTCTGGGGGGTTTACGCGAGAACAGCGCGGGTGCGAACGGCACTTGCGGGAGACATCTGAGAAGCCAAAAAGGTGCACACAGCGGCCTCTCGCGGATTCGCTCGGGACGTATTTCGCGGTCTCCAGAAACGTCCTCGGGACTACGTTTTCAGAATGAGCCTGGATTGGTAATTATGGTTAGGGTTATGCCGCGGTCACACTAGAGTTTGAGCATGCGAAATTCGTTGTTGCGAAAATGGGCGGGATTAAACAAGATGATTAGAGTGATGATTAGTGCATATTTAAAATTTCTGTCCAGAGAGGTCATGTTTTGATTTTCGATCGGTCTCACGCAGGTCAGAGTTCACCAAGCTTGAACTCTGCAAGGCAGCGAACTGCAAAACTTGTCGCTTGAGCTTGCGTTTCCGGTCTGACGCGTTCACATGAAAGTCTATGGGCGAAAAGTGCAGTGTGACCACGGCTTAAGAATGCTGGTTAGATTTAGAGTTAGTTGCATGTAATAATGCATAATTAATTGCATTTACTATTGTAAGTTCACAGTACATGTGAAAAGGACACCTTAAAATAAAATGTCACCCACAATTGTTACCCAGTTTCACAACAGTGCAGAACACTGCACAAAAAACCTCGAGACCTTGAACACTGATGCTGCATGAATCAGACATGCGTTAGCTTTTCACTGCGGTGAACAGTGCCATCCCAAATGCCCACATATTGGTCCTGTGCCAACAGAGAGATTGTAATAAGCTGTTTGGGCTACAGTTAACTAAGTCCAGAGTGGATTAACCAGCTGAGATCTACTTAGAGGAATTTCACTAATATGCTTTCTCTGAGCAGACTGCACAGTCTGACCCAGGAACACAGTGTTGTTTGGGTATGTTCTCATTGGAGATCGACAAGTACATTACCATGCGAACTGTTCTCCATTACAGGTTTTGAAGTACATGACAAAATATAGTAGTGTTGTTTTCATTATACATTAATTCATTCATTTTCTTTTCGGCTTAGTTCCTTTATTAATCCAGGGTCGCCACAGCGGAATGAACCGCCAACTTATCCAGCACGTTTTGACGCAGCGGATGCCCTTCCAGCCGCAACCCATCTCTGGGAAATTCATTATACATTTAAGGGAATATTATCAGAGAATTTTAATGATATCTTTTAGATTGTCATATCGACACTAACAGGTAATCTTGTAACAATTGGTAAAATTGTTCAATCGTACACCTTGATGAAAAATAAAAGATAATTTATGGCAGTGCTGTCCAAACTCAGCCCTGGAGGACTGGTGTCCTGCATAGTTTAGCTCTTACTTTCTTCAACACACCTCCCTGGAAGTATCTAGTATGGATAGAAAGAGCTTGATTAGCGGGTTCAGGAGTGTTTACAGTAATTGAGGGTTAGAACTAAAATATGCAGGTCACCGGCCCTCCAGGACCGAGTTAAAGCACCCCTGATTTATGCATTGTAACAGGGGTCACCAAACTTGGTCCAAGAGCATTTGTCCTGCAATGTTAATCTCCAACTTGCCTAAACACACCTGCTTGAAGGTTTCAGGTATACTTAGTACAGGGGTGTCTCAGTTCCCAGAGGGCCACAGCCCTGCATAGTTTCATTCTAACCATGATCCAACTCACTTACCTGTAGGTATCAAAAAAGCCTGAAAGACTTAAGTTTGACATCTGAGATCTGAGTCTGACATCTGTGACCTAGTGAGACACTGGTTAGCTTGTTCACATATGTTCGATAAGGGTTGGAGTTAAAATCTTCAGGACATCAGTCAAAAATTTGTTAATATTTGACAGAGACCTGTCTTTTGAAAGCCACATCTCAGAGCATCTGTTTCATCTTAAAGATGTTGTCAAACTACAACATGCAATCAATATCTAATGTAGAAAAACCTATTCATGCTATTATAACCTCTCACTTTGATATTGTAAAGCATTACTAGGTGGTTGCCCTGTAGGCCTAATTAACAAACTTCAGCTGGTTCAAAATGCAGCTGCTGGAGTGTTTTCTAGAACAAAGAAATATGATCATATTACTCCAGTTCTCCAATGGAGAATACACTAACCCAGGGGTGCCGCTGGCCTCCAAGGGCTCTCTGACAACCTTTCAAGGAGGGGGTGGGGGGTTGGAGGGGGATGATCGTGCACCAAAGTGAAGAGTGGGGAGGGGGTGTGGGCGGTATGTCGCAATCGCTGACCCAAATGAAGAGCTTGATGTTGATTGGTGTGTAGCGGACCAAAGGGGAAAGGAGGGTGTGGTGGAAGGGGGTATGGGGGATCGCGGATGAAATTGAAGAGCGGTGGGTGGGGGGAGGGTTGTTGATGGGTGTGGGCCCCTAATAACATCTCTGGGGGCCCCCAAAGTGTGTGGACCCTTAGAATTGTCCTAATTTCTCCCCCCACCCCAGCGGCTAACTATCTAATGCACTAACCTGTGCATTATTCAGACACAAGATGGCGCCAAGCAGTCAAAAACACAAAGCTGACAGAAACTAAAACAGCTGATGGAGTTTACACTAACCTGTGCATTATTCAGACACAAGATGGCGCCAAACAGTCAAAAACACAAAGCCGACAGAGTGAAAACAGCTGATGGAGTATACACTAACCTGTGCATTATTCAGACACAAGATGGCGCCAAGCAGTCAAAAGCCCAAAGCTGACGGAAATGAAAACAGCTGATGAAGTATATACTAACCTGAGCAGTATTCAGACACAAGATGGCGCCAAACAGTCAAAAACACAAAGCCGACAGAGTGAAAACAGCTGATGGAGTATACACTAACCTGTGCATTATTCAGACACAAGATGGCGCCAAGCAGTCAAAAACACAAAGCTGACAGAAACGAAAACAGCTGATGGAGTATACACTAACCTGAGCATTATTCAGACACAAGATGGCGCCAAACAGTCAAAAACACAAAGCTGACAGTAATGAAAACAGCTGATGGAGTATACACTAACCTGAGCATTATTCAGACACAAGATGGCGCCAAACAGTCAAAAACACAAAGCTAACAGAAGTGAAAACAGCTGATGGAGTATACACTAACTTGCGCATTATTCAGTCACAAGAAGGTGCCAAACAGCCAAAAACACAAAGCTGACAGAAACTAAAACAGCTGATGGAGTATACACTAACCTGTGCATTATTCAGACACTAGATGGTACCAAACAGTGAAAAAGCAAAGTTGACAGAAACAAAACTGCCCAAATAAAGCCTTTATTCTGCAATAACAACCCACCTGGATGTATTTTATTTCTAACTTAACTAATGTAACCTCTAGTATAATTTGTATTAACCTTTTATAAAGTTGGATGACTACTGTCAGAAATGTGTAGCTCATTGTAACGTACTCCATGGACTTCTCTTCTCCTCGTAGGTCATTTCTACAGAAGCAGCAGCAGCAGCTGGTTTTAGGTTGATAAGTCACAGCCCTGAGCTGACGGATGTCATGAAGTTGATCTGCTGGAGGCCTGTTTCACACATCCACATCTGAGCATCCACTGCAGCTTTCACACTCACAGCGTTTCTGACATCTCTGGGTTACTACTGCAAATGCAATGAATATTTCACCAGCGAGCCAACATTTACATCCAAATGATGAACTGCACACAAATCCACCCAGAAGAGGAGCTATAAACAGTTTAACGTCTGAATTTGGTCTTATTTACTGTGTGTGTGTCTGTCAGTGTGTGTTAAAGCTGCACCGTAAAATACGGTCGTGAATGCAATGGTAAAAATGCTACAGTTAAAATCTTAAACCAGGTTAACAGTAAGTTTTTCTTAATATATATGGTGAATTACTGTAAATTGAATTTTCTCAGACTTCCCTGCATGACATTTACATTTTATGCTTAATTGTTAATTGTTATTTGTTGTGTTAGCATTTTAAATGAAGGATTTAACATGGAAAAGTACTTACCATCATATCAAGGTCTGAGCAGGCGTACACACTTTATATTGTGGTAAATTTGTAGTAGGCTCCTAAAGCTATATGAACATTTAATAAAAGTATTGTGGTTGCACCGAATTTATCGTAAACAACAAAGATGCAGTGTAAAGCCGCAGTCACACTGCACTTTTCGCCCCGTAGACTTCCATTCATACGCTTGCGAATGCGGCAGACCGGAAAGGCAAACTGATGTGACAAGCTTCGCATGTCGCTGCGTTCGAAAGTTTAAGCTTGGTGACCTGCGAAATCGCATCATGTGACTGCGTGAGACCAGTCGAAGATCAAAACATGGCCTCTCTATACAGAAATGTAAAATATGAACCAATCGCTCTCTTTTTTTTAATGACTAATCGTCTTGTTTAATCCCGCCCCTTTTCGCGTCGACGTACGACAAAATTTCGCTCAAACTCTATTGTGACCTCGGCATGAGAGATCAATTCAGATTGTTTATTAACGGAAATCTCAAAGACGACCTATTTTGAAAATACAGTTGTTTACTGTAAAAATGTTACATTTATTTCTACGGTTATTTTAACAGTAAAATACTGGAAACCACAACAGTCGTTTTTTTGCTGTGCATTTCTACATCAAGGGTTTTTATTACACCAAAAGTTGTATATCTACAAATAATGACTAGTTTTCCACAATTTAATAAAAAAAATAGAAACTTGTTTTATGGTTTGTACCGTATTTTTAACTGTAAAATACTGGCAACCACAACAGTCATGATTTTTTATTTTTTTTTTGCTGTACATTTCTACATCAAGGTTTTTTTTTTTACAGCAGAAGTTGTATATCTCCACAACTCCACAATTTATTAAAAAATAGAAATTTGTTTTATGATTTGTACCGTATTTTTAATGGTAAAATACTGGCAACCGTGGCAATCGGTTTCTGCTATGCATTTTTACATCAAGGGTTTTTTTTACGCCAAAAGTTGTATATCTACAGTCAATGACTACTTTTCCACAATTTAATTAAAAAATATAAATTTATTTTATGGTTTGTACCGTATTTTTAACGGTAAAATACTAGCAACCACAGCAGCCATTTGTCCTGCATCAGGGTTGTGTTTTGGTATAGACATGCACTGAGTTTGATCTGCACACACCAGTATGAGATACTTTGCTCTCAATAAAAAAAAATGGCTGGATTTGTCTGTTTTTAAGTATCATCTCAGTAAACAGGGGACTTCCTTTGCTGTGGCAACTATACTGAGCATTGCACATTAATAGTAATGTGAATAAACTTTGTACCTGTAGTATTTACTGTGTCCAACTAATACAACACGTTGAACGCAACTACAAAGCATTTGGATCCTGTATCCATTGACTTCCATAGTAGGAAAAACCAATTTTATGGAAGTCAGCGGTTACAGGTTTCCAACATTTTTCAAAATATCTTCATTTGAGTTCAACTGAAAAAAGAAACTTGTGAAAGGGTGAGAAAATGATGACAGAATTTTCATATTTGCGTGAACTATCCCTTTAATGCTATTCATATGAGAGCAGTACTTTTGAATGTTCTTGAATGTTTATTATTACGCGTGATGAGAATTTCATGAGCATTTGATGCCATTTTTGAGCAGATTTCAGGAATGAACTGCGCTTGTAAAACAAGGAAAAGCCATAAAGCTGTGTTAGCTGGAGCCTCTTCTGAGCACTGTTTTTGTGCTCCACTCATGCATGCGCGCGACTGCAAGTCCTCTCAGAGGCGCAGAGGCGCTCTGTGAACAGAAAACACGCTGAATCTGACTGAACTGAGCCGCTGGAGGGTTGCCAGAATGTGCTGAAATCCCTCCGGTCTGCGTTTGCCCTCCACATCCAGCAGAGTCTCCCTGCTGGAGCCCCATGCTGATTAACAGCCAAACTATATAATTAAAAATGCATAATCACCTTTGTCTCCGCGCTCTAGGGAAACCCTTGCTGAATGTCTTGAATGCGTGTCTGTTCACATTTAACCAGAACTCCCACTAGCTAATCCACAGCAAGCCTGTTTGATCCAACGCAATCTCACGGCAGTCTCATAACTTTTTAATTTCGCGGCTAATTCCTTTGTTCAGTTTAGTATTTGCACATCCTTCAATGATAGTTGGGTTTAGGAGTGAGATTTGGGGGAAAGCTTTTAAAAATCATACATTTTCAGCATGGACACAGGAACACAGGAAGTGAACACAACCTGAAAGTCCACGGGGGTCTTAAAATGTCTTAAAAACAACATTTTAGACCTTAAAAGTCCTAAATTGACAGAAAAACTATGTTATAGGTCTTAAATAATTTCAAACAGGTCTTAATTTTAAAAGTTGTTGACGTAAAGTTACCCAATCGGGCCAACACCCAATCACCAACAAGTTTTCTATTGCAAAGAGATGTTTATTTCACAGCAGCTCTTTTAAAGTAATTTTACAGCATTTTTTAAAATTAACTTCCCTAATCATGTCATAATCATCAAGCAATATATTCATTTACATTCCCAGAGATGGGTTGCAGCAGGAAGGGCATCCGCTGCGTAAAACATGTGCTGGATAAGTTGGCGGTTCATTCCGCTGTGGCAACCCCGGATTAATAAAGCGACTAAGCCGAAAAGAAATGAAATATTCCTTTACATGATCTTCCATTTACACAAAAACTATTTACTGAAGAAAGTGTGAGTGGACATAATATTTATAAATAGGCATGAAATCTAATAGGAGTTATACTCAAGTCAATACTCAAAACAAATACAGCTGAAGTCAGAATTATTAGCCCTCCTTTGATTTTTTTTATTTAATTTTTTTTAATATTTCCTAAATGATGTTTAACAGAGCAAGGAAATGTTCACAGTATGTCTGATAATATTTTTTCTTCTGGAGAAAGTCTTATTTGTTTTATTTTGGCTAGAATAAAAGCAGTTATTAATTTATTTTAAACACATTTTAAGGTCAAAATTATTAGCCCCTTTAAGCTATTCCTCTCTCGATAGTCTACAGAACAAACCATCATTATACAATAACTTGCCTAATTACCCTAACCTGCCTAGTTACCCTAATTAACCTAGTTAAGCCTTTAAATGTCACTTTAAGCTGTATAGAAGTGTCTTGAAGAATATGTAACATGTTGAAAAAATCTTCTCTCTCTTAAGCAGAAATTGGGGAATAAAATAAACAGGGGGGCTCATAATTCTGACTTCAACTGTATTTATTTTTGATTAATCGTGTAGTTTTCTTCATTATAAATATACTTTTGACAATGTTAAACTTGTCATTAAAAAAAGAAACATCATGTTGGGAAAAAAAATTGAGTTTTCTTGTTTTGACACATTATAATATGTGGTTAAGAAATAACTACATTTGTTTTTTGTCCAATTCCATTGGGTCAACCAGGCCATTACAATAATTAATAGTGTTTAGCCCTGTATAAGTCTCAAATTTCATTCATAATGGTCTTAAAAGGAATTCAAAACGAATCTTAAAAAGTGATAAATTTGACTAAGTGAAACCTGCAGAAACCTCGACAACAAGCAACATGGACTATAAAAGCACAAGACAAAGCAACAAAGCAAACAAGGATCTTGAAAACCTTACAATCCAAATTTTAATCAGATGTGGCGAATTTATTCTGACACACACTACCTGACGAAAGTCTTGTTGTCGATTTCAGTTGTAAGAGCAATAAATAATAACTTGACCAGTTGATCATTTGGAAAAGTGGCAGAAGGTGGATTTTTGCATCCCAATCATCACAAATACTGCAGAAGACCTACTGGAGCCAAGATTCTCACAGAAATCAGTCAAGTTTGGTGGAGAAAAAATCATGGTTTGGGGTTACATTCAGTATGGGGGCGTGCGAGAGATCTTCAGAGTGGATGATCAACATCAACAGCCTGAGGTATCAAGACATTTGTTCTGCCCATTACATTACAAACCGCAGGAGAGGGACAATTCTCCAGCAGGATAGCGCTCCTTCTCATACTCCAGCCTCCACATCAAACCTCCTGAAAGCAAAGAAGGTCAAGCTGCTCCAGGATTGGCCAGCCCAGTAACCAGACATAAACATTATTGAGCATGTCTGGGGTAAGATGATGGAGGAGACATTGAAGATGAACACAAAGAATCTTGATGAACTCAGTGCATTTGGTTATTGTTTAAGGCCATTTCAATCAACACACAGTAAACATCCGTCATCTCCTCATCAGTCATGCAGTCTTAGTCTCTGGACCATTGTGTGTAATGATTTTAGACATCTTATTAGACACTTTTATAAAGTGCCCATGTCTTGAGGTAGTTCAGTATGATATGATTTACTATGTGCGATTTGATTGGGCAAAAATCACGGGACTGATTTTCTACTCAGCCAATGACCATAGACAAGAAAAAATAAAGTAGTGAGGTTAAAGTAGTGCAGTAAACGTGTCTATACAGCACTAAAAATGAGTGTTTGTAAAGGTGGCACGGTGGCGCAGTGGTTAGCACTGTCTCCTCACAGCAGGAAGATCGCTGGTTCAAGTCTCGGCTGGGCCAGTTGGCATTTCTGTGTGGAGTTTGCATGTTCTAAATTGTCCATGGTGTATGAGTGTGTCTGTGAATGTGGGAGTGTACGGGTGTTTCCCAGTACTGGGTTGCGGCTGGAAGGGCATCCACTGCTCAAAACATATGCTGGAATAGTTGGCGGTTCATTCCGCTGAAGTGATTCCTTATAAATCAGGGACTAAGCTGAGTGAATGAGTACTAATGCCTCCATAAGGAGTATTATTGGGTGTTGTGTAGCCTGTATATAGAGTGCACAAGTTCTGCTCTCCACCTTTTGATGCTTGTGATCCCAATCAGCCTCGTGATGAATGGAAAACCCAGACCTCATAAACTCTATTGATTTGAGAGGCCAATCTGCAGGTAAACCCGAGAGAGAATTATGTGTGTGTGTTTGTGTGTGTGTTGTCAGCTGTGCCATGGCTTAAACAAAGCTGCATCATTCACCCCACTCACTAAAGCGCCAGTAATAATTGAGATAGGATAAGTGGATCATGATTTAACCAACCATTAAAATATGGATCCCCGGCCAACACTGAGCGCCTACTTAATCTAGGAAGAATAATAAAGGAGAAGTACACTCTAGTTTTCAGTCACAAGATATTTATGTGTGTTTTTGAGGTCTGCACTGTTGAAAATACTGCGTTTCACACAGTTCCTTCATGTTATCACAACACAAATCATTCAAGTTACTTAATCATTTTTACACATTTAAGTGGATTGAACATAAAACGATTAAGTTGTCGCTTAAATAAAAATAAGAATTGTGTTGTTTCAACTCATTTTTAATTAGTAATTGTTCAGGTAGTTTTTTGTGTGTGTGAATGTGTGAGGATTTTAAAGCATTCAGGCATAAGAAATTGTACCTTTTGTAACTTGAACTTTGACTGCCTGCTTTACCAAACGGTTGACCATGTTTTGCCTGTTTAATAATGATTGTAAGTCATTTAAAGATCGACTCTTTTAAATAAAATACACACAGCATTGTTGGCTTACCAAAAAATAAAATCAAACAAACATAATCCTGTTGCACTACTACACTTGAATTTGGTTTTATTGTAAAAACAACAACAACAACAACAACAAGGAAACCTGTTAAACGAGAATCTAAAATATTTTACGTCATACTTCAAGAAATAAAGATGATTTAATATTCAAATATGTTTTATTTGGATTAGGTTTTAGAATAAATTGGTCTTACACTTCAATTCATTCATTCATTCATTTTCTTTTCGGCTTAGTCCCTTTATTAATCCAGGGTCGCCACAGTGGAATGAACCGCCAACTTATCCAGCACACATTTTACACAGCGAATGCCCTTCCAGCCGCAACCCATCTCTGGGAAACACCCATACACACTCACACTCATAGACTACAGACAATTTAGCCTCATGCAGACTTTAATACTCCATTTTGTTTTCGGAAATAGGGCCATAGAGAGAAATAGAGTTAAACAGTAGAGTTTTCCTCTTTTTTTAATTCATTCGACTGATCTCTGTGTTTGACAGGGGCACTTTTAGCTTAGCTTAGCATAGATCATTGACTAGAAATAGACCATTAGCATCTCCCTCAAAAATGGCCAAAGATTTCTAATGCTTTTTCTATTTAAAGCTTGACCCTTCTGTAGTTACGTCGTGTACTAAGAACGGCAAAAAATTAAAAGTTGCTATTTTCCCGGCCAATAGGAACTATCCACTCATTCCGGCGTAGGGAACTTTGCTGCCATATTGTTATGATATCACGCAGTGTCCAATTATAGTACCAAGCCCTACACCATACCTACTTACACTTCCGTTTTTCCCGGGAGTCTCCCGTATTTCAGACGCATCTCCCGCCACCCTCCCGTTTTGTTATTTCTCCCGGAAAACTTCCCCCCGGTCCTCGGCATTTTGGTACAGTCTGTGAAACCCCCGGGTTGCCAACATTGGTATAGGATCCGATCACAGCGGCGGCCCAAAACAAGCCTCATAGTAGTTACTAACACCACACACAGTACCCGGTTCTCAACAGTGTTATTCAGACACCTCACCCTGGAACCTAACTCCCCCCAGTCTCCCGGATTTCAGGGACATGTGTTTGCAGGTATGCCCTACACTTGCACCACCAGTTAGAATCTGTGTAATAGCATTGCACCTGCTGCAGCCATAGTAAATCAGCAAAGTTCCTTGATTAATACGGCAAAATGAGAGTATAGTTCCTATGTCAGTCTACTACTGTACTACTGTAAACTACAAAAAAAGTCAAGCTTTAATAGACAATAGAAAAATTAGGAAACTTTTTTTATTTTTATTTTAAGCGAGATGCTAACAGTGTAACCCGATTTAATGATCTATGCTAAGCTAAGCTAAAAGAGGCTGAATGGACTTTAAAAAGGTAAAACTTGACAGTTTAACTCTAGGAGAGCCTGTAAAATGAGCCTATTCTCTAAATGTAGCTTCACAAAGTACCCATGCATCTTCAGTGTGCGGTAAGCATCTCTGCTAACACTTCAATGCTAAATGTGGCCATTTTAGCAGCACACAAAGACACGCGTCCATGCAGGCACACACACCTTACAGGCCTGCAGCGCTGCAGAGGACAATCCTGCTCCACTGCAGCTGTTCCTCACACTCACGTGACTGCAGCTCTATGTGTGTGTGTGGCGGTGTGATGCAGCCATAGAGGTCGAGATCACTCTGCAGAGAAACATTGCTGCTTCACACAGCCCTGATGATATAAATGGTTCACCCGATCAGTATTTCTATGCACAAATGTTGTTTAATTCAACATTAGCAGGTTACTTTGGGATTATTCATGACATTTTGAAGCATATTTTGGGTGTCACTTTATAATAACTGCACACTATGAATCATTTATTAAGCATTAGCAAATAATTCACCATTTGTTAAGCATCAACTCTCCCTTAATATACATTAGTAAGCAGTTTATAACTACAGCTACAAATGCTGCCTTCTTGACTCATAATATAACCTATAATTATTGTATGTTCATACTTGTCCTACTGTAAAAAAACAGCTTAAACCAGCCTAGTCTGGTTGGCTGGTTTTAGCTGGTTGACCAGCCTGGTTTTAGGGGGGTTTTGGCCATTTCCAGGCTGGTTTCCAGCCATTTCCAGCCTGGTCTTAGCTGGTCAGGCTGGAAAATGACCAGCTAAAGCCAGCTTGACCAGCCTAGCCAGGCTGGGAGCCCAGCCAAAACCAGCTATGTCCAGCTTAAACCAGGCTGGTCAAGCTGGTTTCAGCTAGATTTAGCTGGTCATTTTCCAGCCTGACCAGCTAGGACCAGGATTTTCAAATTTTCTAGACCTGGTAAGAACTCTGGCAGCTGCATTTTGTACTAGCTGAAGTTTGTTAATAGAGGATGCTGGGCAGCCAGCAAACAGAGCATTACAGTAGTCCAGCCTAGAAGTCATAAAAGCATGGACTAGCTTTTCTGCATCTGAGATGGATAGCATACTTCGTAACTTATTTCTCAGATGAAAGAAAGCATTTTTTGTGACATGGGAAATATGATTTTTAAAAGTTAAATTGCTGTCTAATATGACACCCAGATCTTTTATAGTAGAGCTAACGCTAACTTTGTATCCCTCTCATTGCAGGTCGAGTTGTGAGATCTGCTGTGTACATGATTTGAACAGGATTGAACATAAACAAATTAAGTTGTCCCAATGAAATCTCAAGAAGTGGTGTTAGAGAGGCCAGCAGAGGGCGCTCAACCTGTGGTCTGTTTGAGCCCTAATGCCCCAAGTGAAGGGGGCACTATACTGTCAGTGGGCGCCGTCTTTCGGATGAGACGTTATACTGAGGTCCTGATTCTCTGTGGTCATTAAAAATCCCATGGCACCTCTTGTAAAGAGCAGGGGTGTAACCCCGGTGTCCTAGCCAAAGTGCCATATTGGCCCTTACGATCATGGCCTCCCAATCATCCCCATCCACTGAATTGGCTCTATCACTGTCTCTTCACTCCACCAATAGCTGGTGTGTGGTGAGAGCACTGGTGCTGTTGTCCTGTGGCTGCCGTCGCATCATCCAGGTGAATGCTGCACACTGGTGATGGTGTGGAGAGACCCTCCTCATGATTGAATTGCGCTTTATAAATACACATTACATTACATTACTTATTATTTACTGTCATCATGGCAAAGAGAAAATAAATCAGTTATTCAGTATTAAAACTATTATGATTAATTTATCCGTTAAACAGAAATTGAGGAAAAAATAAACAGGGGGGCTAATAATTCTGACTTCAACTGTATGTAATCGTATCTAAATATAATGGTAACTCTTTATTTTAAGTAACAATTCACAGCATTTACTACTGCCTTTTACCTGCCTATTATTACAATAGTCCAGAAGAAATAGTAGAGAAATAAATGTCCTACATTTGTCACGATAAAAAATACCATAGGGGTATTTTTAGGAAGGGCATCGGCTGTGTAAAACATATACTGGATAAGTTGGTGGTTCCTTCCACTGTGGCGACCCCTGATAAATAAAAGGACTTGATAAAATGAATATTATAAGGATATACTGGGGTCCTATTGGTTAACCTGATTGTACAAGAGGGGAAAAAAGTACAAGCTCAGCAATTCTTCCAACGAGGTCAAACAATCGCGCAACATTTTTTCAGTCAGCATCCAGAGTCCAGCCTCCAGCGCAGCCTCAGATCACATTAAAACACCTATTTTATTCACAAAAGCTGAGGAAATATCTTCCTTGAGCTGACTTCACGTGCTTTTTTCTTTACCTCTGCCTTCCTCTCAGTCTGTATGGTCGTCTGTAATCTCGTTAGACTCAGAACAGCTTTTTTAGTGATTAAGGTTGGTCATCCGGTGGATTTTATTGGCTGGCAAATGGTGCGTATCTTGTACATTTATCAGCAACAATTTGTCCGTTCGCTTCACCAGCCAAAAACACAGAGAGAGAGAGAGAGGGAGCGAGCAAATTGCACACCACATCCAAGGAAATCATTGATCGGTCAGTTCAGCAGTCGCTAATAAGAAACCATCAGCTTGATTTACGCTATTACGTGTTAATTACAGTGGTAGTCTGCAGCTTTGAATGCTTTGTATTGGTCAGTGTGTCGCTGGGTTTAATAACTCTGATAAAGAGCCATGAAAATCAATGGATCTGATGCTAAATGAAAGATCGTGTACAGCATGGACGGTCACTGGAACTGTAGATGCTTGATTATTGCTTTAAATCACACCAGAACGGCACAAACCATGGCACATATGAACGCAGAGACACTGAATGCCAGCCAGCATAAAGTCTGCTAGTGTGTGTGTGTGTGTGTGTGTGTGTGTGTGTGTGTGTGTGTGTGCGCGCGTGTGTGTGTGTGTGTGTGAGTTATTGTGTTTGTATTTGTGTGTGTGTGTGTGCGTTAGTGTGTTTGTATATGTGTATGTGTGTTTGTGTTTGTGTGTATGTTAGTGTGATTGTATATGTGTTAGTGTGTTTGTATGTGTGTTAGCGTGTGTGTTTGTAATGTGTTCATATGTTTGTGTTAGTATGTGTTAGTGTGTTTGTATGTGTGTTAGCGTGTGTGTTTGTAATGTGTTCATATGTTTGTGTTAGTATGTGTTAATGTGTTTGTATGTGTGTTAGCGTGTGTGTTTGTAATGTGTTCATATGTTTGTGTTAGTTAGTATGTGTTAGTGTGTTTGTATGTGTGTTAGCGTGTGTGTTTGTAATGTGTTCATATGTTTGTGTTAGTATGTGTTAGTGTGTTTGTATGTGTGTTAGCGTGTGTGTTTGTAATGTGTTCATATGTTTGTGTTAGTTAGTATGTGTTAGTGTGTTTGTATATGTGTTAGTGTGTGCTTTAGTGTGTTTGTATATGTGTATGTGTGTTTGTGTGTGTGTGTTTGTGTGTGTTAGTGTGTTAGTATGTGCGTTAGTTTGAATGTTAGTGTGTTTGTTTATGTGTTAGTGTTTTTGGTTATGTGTTTGTATGAGTGTGTTTGTTTATGTGTGTGTGTGTGTGTGTGTGTGTGTGTGTGTGTGTGTGTGTGTGTGTGTGTGTGTGTGTGTGTTAGTGTGTGTTAGTGTGTTAGTATGTGTGTTAGTTTGAATGTTAGTGTGTTTGTTTATGTGTTTGTATGAGTGTTAGTGTGTTTGTATCTGTTAGAATGTGTGCGTTAGTGTGTTTGTATGTGTGTTAGTATGTGTGTTAGTTTGAATGTTAGTGTGTTTGTTTATGTGTTTGTATGAGTGTTAGTGTGTTAGTTAGTATGTATGTTAGTGTGTTTGTATGTGTGTTAGTTTATGTGTTAGTGTTTTTGGTTATGTGTTTGTATGAGTGTGTTTGTTTATGTGTGTGTGTGTGTGTGTGTGTGTGTGTGTGTGTGTGTGTGTGTGTGTGTGTGTGTGTGTGTGTGTGTGTTAGTATGTGTTAGTGTGTTAGTATGTGTTAGTTTGAATGTTAGTTTGTTTGTATGTGTTAGAGTGTGTGCGTTAGTGTGTTTGTATGTGTGTTGGTGTGTTTGTGTTAGTGTGTGTGTTTGTAATGTGTTCATGTGTTTGTATGTGTGTGTTAGTTAGTATGTATGTTAGTGTGTTAGTGTTTGTGTGTCAGTATGTGTTAGTGTGTTAGTATGTGTTAGTGTGTTAGTATGTGTTCGTTTGAATGTTAGTGTGTTTGTTTGTTTGTTTGTTTGTTTGTATGAGTGTTAGTGTGTTTGTATGTGTTAGAGTGTGTGCGTTAGTGTGTTTGTATGTGTGTTAGTTTGTAAGTTGATGTGTTTGTTTATGTGTTAGTGTGTTTGTATGTGTGTTAGTGTTAGTGTGTGTTTGTAATGTGTTCATGTGTTTTTATGTGTGTGTTAGAGTGTATGTTAGTGTGTTTGTATATGTGTTAGTGTGTGTGTGTGTGTGTTAGTATGTGTGTTTGGTGTCTTTGTATGTCTGTTTGTGTGTGTGTGTGTGTGTGTGTGTGTGTGTGTGTGTGTGTGTGTGTGTGTGTGTGTGTGTGTGTGTGTGTGTGTGTGTGTGTGTGTGCATGTTTTTGTGACATCACAACACATTCGTACATTGGCATTTGTAATTACAGGAGAAGGTGACTTGTGAGGACATTGCCCATGTCACCATTAACCAAAAGCCTTATAAATATTAGTTTTTTAAAACTGTAAAACTGTACACTGCGCTCGGGTGATAGAAAATGCAGACTGTACAGGAAAATAACAACGGAAACCTACAAAAAACAAACCTGTGTGTGAGTGCGTCTGTGTGGGTGTGTGAGCTCTAGTGTGTTGAGGCTCTCAGAGTAATTGCTTTCATCACCCTTCAGTCACGTGCGTCCAGGTTAAGTCATGAAGCCGTGATCCAAAACTCATCCATAATGAAAATGTGTTTTCACCCTGTTTAACAAGGATAAAACATCGGCTAACACCTCAGTGTCGCTGATATTTACTGGCCTTTGGCTTATTTGCGGTATAGTGGTGTTACACTAACCTTCGGTAGTTGGCCTAAAGAGAATCTTGTACTTAGTTGAACCCAGGGGCGATTTTAGGATTTGCATTTTAGAGGGGCTCAGCTCCATATGAGAAAAAAAGAATTATAAAAAAAAAATATATATATATATATACAAATTGACAAGTGTATGTAGAGCTATATTACTATATACAACGTTATATGTGCAGCTGTTATGTGCAAATTGGCATGTAAAGTGTGTTGTTAAATAAGTGTATATGTGTATAAAAGTCTATAGCAGTAGTGATGTTGGTTCCACAATTATTATCATCAAGTGTTCATGAGATGGATTGCCTGAGGGAAGAAACTGTTTCTGTGTCGGGCTGTTCTGGTGCGCAGTGCTCTGTAGCGTCGACCAGAAGGTAACAGTTCAAAGAGGCAGTGTGCTGGGTGTGAGGGGTCCAGAGTGATTTTGGCAGCCCTCCTGCTCGCTCTGGATAAGTACAGTTCTTGGGGAGTAGGAAGGGTCGTACCAGTGATTCGCTCAGCAGTCCGAACTATTCGACGTAGTCTTCGGAGATCGTATTTAGTAGCTGAGCTAAACCAGACAGTTATTGATGTGCAGATGACTGATTCAATGATGGAGGTGTAGAACTGTTTCAGCAGCTCCTTTGGAAGGTTGAACTTCCTCAGCTGACGAAGAAAGTACAGCCTCTGTTGAGCTTATATATATATATATATATATATATATGTATATAAAACCCTAATGTATTTATAAGCAATAATTTAATAGTAATACACTTAAAATGTTTGACTAATATGGTAGGGTTGTATGCTAAACTAGCAGTACTCCACTGTATTGTGAAGACATGCAGAGTCATTTGAGTTCTGAATAAGCCAAATAGGCTCAACAAACCTGTTTACTGTAGTAAAAAAGCCACTTTATATGTATATAAGTACAATTTTTGTTTTCATGTAATTAATAAATAAAACTGCAACTTTTCTAATTTAATGGTGTTCGATGGATTAATTCTGTACAATTTGAAATGGAATTTTGCTTCAGAAAACCAAAATAAGCCAGTGTCTGTAACTAAACAGTAGTCGATTATGTGTACATACCATAACCTACATCTGCAGTCTGTTTTAATACACACAAAATGAACAGTTACTACAGATGCACACAACTGGTGGACCGAACGCGGCAACAGAACTCACCACGACTTTCAGAACACGCTTTATCTTTTCCCATTAACAAACGATACTATGATGGACATGTATTTTAAATGATTCATTTCTTTTTATTAATAGCTCTTTGCGTTTACTTTGGAAATCAATCGATCAATCGATCAATCAACATCAAATGAACGACACAATATACTTTGACAAACACTAATATACACTCTAATACTGAATATAGACCCCATTGTCCCATTTAACAGTCGTTAAATAAGATTATTGTTAACATTTGTGCTACTTTTCTGTTCCACACACACACAAACACACTTGTATATATGGTTTATGAGGACTTTCCATTGGCATAATGTAATTTATACTGTTATATGGTTATTATATGACCGTACCCTTAAACCCAACCCTCAATGAAAACCAGTGGCAAAATTGAAAAGTCTGTAAAGTCTGAAGACCCTGTAAAGCACTCTTGAATTATGAGGACACAATAAATGTACTTGTAAACCACCTAAATCAGGGGTGTCCAAACTCGGTCATGGAGGACCAGTGTCCTGCATATTTTAGTTCCAACCCCAATTGAACACACCTGAACCAGCTAATCAAGCTCTTTCTAGGTGTACTAGAAACTTCCAGGCAGGCGTATTGAAGGAAGTTGGAGCTAAACTGTGCAGGACACCGGCCCTCCAGGAGTTTGGACACCTCTGACCTTAATAGAGGTCATACCAATGCCATTATACAATATAGTGTCCTCGTAAATCACATAAACATGTACAATTACACACACGCACACTAGTATATATGGTTTACGAAGACTATCCATTGGTGTCATGTATTTATACTGGTATTATATGTATTATATGAACTTACCCTACCCCGAAATCCAACCCTCACAGGAAATGTGGCAAATTTCAATGTGAAAAGACACTGTGAAGTATTTTGAATTACAAGGACACAATAAATGTCCTTGTAAACCACCTTAATAGAGGTCATACCCATGCTATTATACAATATTGTGTCTTCATAAACCACGTTTTGACACTGAAGTTTGCCATAGGTTTCAATTTAGGGTTGGGTTTAGGGTTAGAGTAAGGTCATATAATAACCATATAACAGCATAAAATATATCACAACAATAGAGTGCCTGTAAACCACATGAACAAGTACACAAACACACACTTGTATGTATGGTTTACAAAGACTCTCCGTTAGCATAATGTTTTTATGCTGTTATTAAATGAGCTTACCCTACCACTAAACCCAACCCTCACAGGAAACCTCCAAAATTCAATGTCAAAGGACCCCTTTGAATCCTTTTGAATTACAAGGTCACAAGGGATGTCTTTGTAAACCACCTTAATAGAAGTCATACCCATGCCATTATACAAGATCAAGTCTTCATAAACCATATAAGCAAGTACACACACACAAACTCGTATATATGGTTTACAAAGACTCTCTATTGGTGTAATGCAGTGTTTCCCAACTCTGTTCCTGAAGGCACACCAACAGTCCACATTTTCAACCTCTTCCTAATCAAACACACCTGAATCAGCTCATCAGTACAATAGAAGAGACTCCAAAACCTGAAACGAATGGGTCAGATAAGGGAGACATTCAAATATGTACTGTTGGTGTGCCTTCAGGAACAAGGTTGGGAAACATTGGTGTAATGTTTTTACCCTACCCCTAAAACCAACCTTCAACAGAAACCTTTGGCAAATTTCAATGTCAAAAGGCCCTGTGAAGCGTTTCGAATTACGAGGTCACAAGGGTGGTCCTTGTTAACCACCTTAATAGAGGTCATCCCATGCCATTATAAAATATCAAGTCTTTATAAACCACATAAAAAAGTACAAACACACACATATGTATATATGGTTTACAAGGACTCTCCATTAGCATAATGTATTTAATACTTTATATATGGTTATTATATGGCCTTACCCTACCCCTAAACCCATCTTTCAATAGAAACCATTGTAAATCAGCTTAACAGAGGTCATACTCATGCAATTATTCAATATCGTGTCCTCGCAGACCGCATAAACAAGTACACACACCCACACACTGCATATATGGTTTACGAAGACTCTCTATTGGTGTAATGTATTTTGTACAGTTTTTTATGATTATTATATGTCCTTACCCTACACATATAGGACACAATACATGTCATCGTAAACCACCTTAATAGAGGTCATACCCATGCCATTACACAATATCATGTCCTCATAAACCACATAAACAAGTACAAACACTTCAATATATTGTTCATAAAGACTCTCCATTTGTATAATGTATTATACTGTCATGTGTTTCTATATAGCTTGCCCTACCACCAAAGCCAACCCTCAATGGAAACCTATGGCAAATTTCAAAGCCCAAAGAATCCTGTGAAGCGTTTTGAATTACAAGAACACAATACATGTCCTTGTAAACGCCATATAAGAGGTCCTACCCATGCCACTATGCAATATTGTGTCCTCGTAAATCACATAAGCAAGAACACACTTGTATATATGTTTTACTAAGACTCTCTGTTGATGTATTCCATAACGTTATACAGTTATTAAAAGACCTTACCCTACGCCAAAACCCATCCATCACAGCAAACCTATGGCAAATTTCAATGTCAAAAAACACTGTGAAACATTTTGAATTACGAGGACAAAATGAATGTCCTTGTAATGTCATGTCCTCATAAACCACATGCACCACAGGCGTGCACTTGTATAGATAATTTACAAAGACTCTCCATTGGTAAAATGTCATTTATACTGTTATATGATTATTATATGAGCTTACCCTACCCAAAAACCCAACCCTCACAGGAAACCTATGCCAAATTTCAATGTCAAAAGACCCTGATGAAGCATTTTGAGTTATGAGGTCACAAGAGATGCCCCACCTTAATAGAGGTCATACCCATGCCATTATACAATATCAAGTCTTCATAAACCACATAAACAAGTACACACACACACACACTTGTATATATGGTTTACAAATTCTCTATATGTATATATGGTTTACAAATATATGACTACGCATCCCCTAAACCCAACCCTCAGAGGACACATACGGTAAATTTCAATGTCATAAGACACTAGGATACAAGGTATGTCCTCGTAAGCCACTTTAATACAGACAAAAAAGGTCATACCCATGCCATTATACTATAATGTGTCCTCGTAAACCATATAAACAAGTACACACACACACACACACGATGTGTTCAGAGATGTGCAGGTGAGAGCAGTTGTGCATTGCAGAGTTTCTGCGCAGCCCTTCCAGGACACTGCAGTTCAATGAAACCTCAGAGGAGCAGCGCACCAGCGTGTATGTGTGTGCGTGTGCGTGTGTGTGTGCGCAGCAGGAAAAACAAAAGATCAGGCCCATCGCTTACATCACCCTCTTTATAAAGAAGTGGATTTAATTCACAGTATATCATCCATCTTCAAGTCATTCACTTTACACATGTACCAATCCCCCAAAAACAAATGAAGCACTGGAGGCTTAGAAAGGAGCAGCCTGGCGTTTCTGCCGGTTTCACCACATGCAAGGCCCGTTTTTTTTATCAATATGCAAATCAATCAGGATCAAATTACAATGAGGCTGACAAATTATGAAGCTCTTCCAGTTTCTCCTCAAAAGACAATCGGAACAGAAAATAAGAAGCGCTGGATTTCTGAAGTAATGGCATCCCATGCGAGCGTGTTTTTTTAAGTCATTTCAGGCCTGAACAAGACATTTCTGTTGGTTTAAACTGAGTGGAGACTCTCGACGTGCACGATGCATCTCAATCGTCTCTGTCCGTCCGCTGTGCAGTCCGCTCACATGATGTACGACACATCACAGCATGCAGAATTACATTCATACATAACCCAATCATTTTGTCATTTAGAGGAGCTGTAAAAGCACCACGGCAGCGGCGGCGGCGGCTCTTGCGGGGAGGGGAGGGAGACTGCGGTACATTTAAGGCGAGAAAGATACCGGTTCATGTTTTATTAATTAAAGCTGTGCTCTTTCGGGGGTCCACAGTCCGTTTCATTCCTCCACGAAGTTGTAAAAATCTCAGGAGTCCTGGAATGCTTATCCAATCGGAGAGAAAACAAGGGGGAGAATCTGCCGTAGAGGTTTTGTGCTTCCAGTTCTTTCCCTAGATAACAGCAACACATGATCCATGTTTCGTTTTTTATCCTCGATGACCTTCAAGACGTGTGACGTCCCCTGCTGGAAGCGGCGTCGGTGTGGCTGACATGTCAATACTCGAGCAGATGCCGCATAGATTTCATCCCCTGAATATAAGTTCTGAAACATGCAATACTTTCCCTTCGAGCTCAGATATGCAGAGAACGTCTCCCTTCTCTGTGCACGTCGTTAATATATGGCGGCATAATCGTAACGAATCATTCAACCGGAAAGAAGAGCAAATAAAGGAGATCTTAAATAATGCACCGGGTTTGGTTTCTGAGCAAGGCCTTGAAGCAGTTCGTTGTGCTCTCTCTTTCTCTCTCTCACTCACACACACGCTTTTGGATCCCCTCCCCCCCCCCCCCCCCAAAAAAAAAAAAACAGAAAGAAGAGTCAATTCGGCGTACAAATATAGCTGAAAAACCAGCACCAGAGCAGAAAACATTGCCGAAGTCCTGGAGTGTAGAAAAAAGACCAGCGCTGTATCTCCGTATGGTCGTTTTTCCAAAAATGAGACGCTAAGGGTGCATTATGCCATTTTCAGTTCATTTACAACGAATACAGCTGAAGCAAGTAGCTCAATCTGCTTTATGGATATGATTATATTCTTCAGAATAGACTTTATATGTATATATGCATATATTTATATACAAGTATGGCACTTGATTACACTTAAGCGCGAAAAAAAACCCACATGACAAATGAAAGCCGAGGGCGCTTTGGTGTTGAAAATTAAGGAGATTGCGGCAAGTTCCCCCCTGCTCTCACTCACTGCAATGGAGTTCGCCTACGTTAAGGTCAGTGGTGCAGTACAGGCAACCCAAAAGAAAGAAATCATAGAAGCCGATTATGAGCGGTGTGTCAAGACTCTCCCGATGTGCGTCGCGTCACACAATATCACGTCAGCATCGTCACGTTCGCTTTTTAGTGCAAGACGTATGTATCGACTGCCGTCGAGGACAGCAGAGCGGCTCCGAGGGTCACTCTTCACGTGGCAGCGTTCACGGTGGGTCAGCCGCCGCTTGAAGTCGGAGTCGTGTAGCATGCATTGTGTGCGACGCGGTGTCATGTCAAGTGTCAAGAGGCGATGCGCGGTCAGCTCATTGAGTACAAACGTTGCCAAAAAAGTTGCATCGAACAGTACTGCTTTACAAACGTGTTGGTCGTCCACAGTTGTCAAGGAAGTCTTTAAAACGGTAACAAAATAAAAGTCCTACCCCGTGTTCTTGAGTCATGAACCTTACGTTGGCGACGGGACTCTCAGTCAGTCCACACTTTCGATCGATCTCTGCAGTTGGGTGTTTTCGTCCAGCGCACTTTACACGTAGGCCGAGTCACTGGACTGAGTGCGGCCGAAATTAGGCATACTCATCCTTGGCAAATCCTTGTTCCTGATCTCGTAGATGGACTTCCTGCGGGCCTGCACGCCCCTCACCGCCGTTTTGATCTTCCTCCAGCCCAGATGATTGAGCTCGGCCAGATTGAGAATCACGCAAAACCCGCTGACCGCGAACATGAAGACCAGGAACACGGTTTTCTCCGTGGGCCTGGACACGTAGCACTCCACCTCCTTGATGCACGGGTAGCGGTCGCACTCGTACACCGCCGGCACGTTGAATCCATACAGGAAATACTGGCCCACCAGAAAGCCGATCTCCAGAGCGTTTCTGAACACCACCTGAATGATGTAGAACCTGGAGATGCCCTCCTGCCGCCGCATTTTGGACTTGGCCGGCTTGGTGTTAGAGCTGACTAGCTCTTTGGACTCCAGGCAATCAGGTTCGGCTTCCTTGGTGGAGTTCTCCGTGTTCTGAAGTACTCCGTTCATGATGGTGTTCTTGATCTTCTGGTTTTTGGCCTCCTCCCGCTTCAGAGAGTCCTGCTCCTTGTTGTCCACCGTCAGGAAGACGGTGGCGGTGGAGTAGCGCCGCTCTTTCTGCTTAGCCGACTGATGGACCGAGTACGTGATGAAGCAGAGGCTCGGCGTGCACACCATGATGATCTGAAACACCCAGTATCTAATGTGCGAGATCGGGAAGGCTTTGTCGTAGCACGCCTGGTTGCAACCCGGCTGCAAGGCATTACAGACGAACATGGTCTGCTCGTCGTCATACACCGTCTCTCCTACTATGGCGACGATCAGGATCCGGAAGATCACCACCACAGTTAGGAGGATCCTGAAGGAAATAAGCAGACAGAAGAGCTGAATAAAGGAGCTGAAATTTCAGCATCAGCCTCAGTGTGTTCCAGCGTATGCAGCAAATGGATTATGCAGATATCACTTGCTATGTCACACTTTGATACTGTATTTTGGGCAAGGTGCCCGAGAATCATCACACCTCCCAATATGGCTTTCAGTCAAATGCAAAATAAGCATAAACAAATCTGATTAGCTAGAGGTGATGAAAATATGACAAACAGCTGAATCCTTTCGTTTTAGTAAAAAAAAAAAATGCAGCTTTATGTTTTATATATATATATATATATATATATATATATATATATATATATATATATATATATATATATATATATATATATACATATATACCAGAAGACATCTGCATAATGCATGTTTGTATGTATGTATATATATATATATATATAAGAACAAAACAAATAAATGCAAAAACAAACGTGTGAGGCAGGTTCACAAATATTTTTAAAGGGGGCTTTATTAATGTTTTATAACCACTGATCGATGTATTTCATCATCAGTCGCTGTTCATATACAGCAGTGTTATTATAATGTTCATTCGCGTTTCATTTCACTCGATTTTCCACGGTATTTCGGTAGGCAGAATTGGCGGCGACGCCTTTTTTGTGCACACCTGGCAAGAAGCATCGCTTTCGGTTCAAAGGTGGCTTCAAATGCATCAGATATATTGAAATAAACGTGCTCATATCAGCTCAGCCGAGTGAGGTTTAGAATAAAGGGAGCTGTCCGGTGCTGAAATCAGCGCCTTCACTAAGACTGCATTCGGTTGCGATGTGTGTTTTTATTTTTTATTATTTTTTAAATGTGTATTACGCAAAACATTTTGATCCATATTTTTTTTTCTGTCATACTATGTGCACGCATTAAAACCCCTTTGCCGATCTTCTCCAAAAACGCCGCAAAGCTTGAATTTCGGCGTCAGATAGGCTGATATTATTAGCTCTTACCTTCCGATCATAGTGGAGTGCTGCTGGACAGCAGCCTCCAAGAGCCTCTCTAGTATGGTCCATTCTCCCATCGCTGCTCATCCGCAGACTGTGCTCCAGATCCAGGCGAAAGCGCGAGTATTTCCTCTCAGTGTTCGCTGTTGTGGGGTGCGCGCATGGATGATCTGCGCCAGCTGTGGCGGTGCTGATGCTGGAAGATGATGCCACACACTGCTGCTCGGCTCCCAGTCTGGACTGGAGTCATGTGAGCCCTCCTCTCTTCGATCTCCACATCAGATTGATGGTGTGGGTGGAGGGCGGCGGGCTTTAATGTGGCATCAGTGCCGTGGAGAGCCCTGCTGCGTCATACGGGCTTTAATCTGGAGCTGCTGCTGTTCATGCGTGTGCTGCTGCTCATGGGCTGCGGTCAGTCCGCTGATGCTGGACTCTGTGGAGGTCAGCTCCGCCTGTGCTATTTATACATGGGGGACTGTATGAAGGCTCATACTTGTTGCAGTGTGTGTGTGTGTGTTAAGACGACACACAGCTGCTGGAGAGCGAGTGTCCTTGAGTGCAGCAGGACCTTCAGCTCCGCCTTGCGCGCATCCAGCAGCTCTGCACACACTGAGGTGAAAGTGTCTGTCAGCGGATCCTCCGTTTAAGTAAAGACACCTTTGGCCCCGCCCCACAGACATGCGCACTTCACAATGTCACAGGGCTTTGACAGTCACTATAACGTGTGTTTTTACCACACCTTTCGTTTATCATTTCAATATACAGGGAAAATGGTTGCCTTAAAATGGTTACAGCCACATTAATATGTTCTTCCAAATATTTCAACCAACCCATACACTGTAAATTATACAGTTTACAATATATAACTATATATAACTATATATATAACTATATATATGACTCCCAGAGTTCATCAAGATTCTTTGGGATTATCTTCAACGCCTCCTCCTCCATCTTACGCCAGACATGCTCAATAATGTTCATATCTGGTGACTGGGCTGGCCAATCCTGGAGCACCTTGACCTTGTTTGCTTTCAGGAACTTCGAGGAACATATATATATAACATTTAGCTAATATATTTGAACATATGCAGTATGTACATATTTGTAATTTCAATGGCTGAAAAAAATACACATGGAACGGCTTTGTATTAAATACAGATTATACAACTATCATAATTAAGATTATTATTATAGTTATGGTCCTTGATGTAAATTCTCACTAAATAAAAAATGACAGTTTTCAGCAGCAGTCAGGAAGAGGAGGAGATGAACAGCTCAGCAAGACAGAGAGCAGGCCGCTCACACACACACACACAGGCCTCGACCTGAGTAGAATATTCAATCAAACCACTGAGTGTGCGCAAAAAAAAAAAAGAGCTAGATCAATATGTGTATTAACTAGAAACTAAAGTTGGTGAATGAACTATAATGTTGAGTGCTGGGAATCAAATGCATTTTGCAGGAAGAAAAGCGGGCACAGAAATCACAACGTCCCCAATGGTGCTTAAAGCGGCAGTTCAGTGTCTGTACTGGATGACATGGGCCTGCTGAACTCTTCTGTGGTTTAAAAGTGTCAAATTGTAAAAGTAGACTTTTCTAAAAAAAATAAATAAACAATGTCCTATTAATAATAATAATAATAACAATCATCATCATCATCAATATTATTATTAAAGTATGATTTTTTTTTTTTTCTAATACATATTACATTTTATTTTATAATAAATAGCCTCATTATTTATTTATATGATTCATATGATACTAGAATAGGTGATTTTATGTTTTAGAATAGACTATGTCAGTGTTTCCCAACCCTGTTCCTGGAGGCACACCAACAGTACATGTTTTGGATGTCTCCCTTTTCTGACCCATTAACTTCAGGTGTTGGAGTCTCTTCTGATGTTATGATGAGTTGATTCAGGTGTGTTTGATTAGGGAGAGGTTGAAATAGTGGACTGTTGGTGTGCCTTCAGGAACAGGGTTGGGAAACACTGGACTATGTACTGTTCTCGATAATATAAGTAAAGGAAACACAGGCCCTACATGTGCCATTTACATATATTTCAGTTAATATGGAAAGCGAGTGCATGTTTTTACCAAATCTAATATTGGATTTTATTTTAAATGCGTGTTTGTGTAAAACAATATAATTTTTCTCTAAAGAAGTAGTTCCTCCGCCGCGTTTAGAGCGTCATTATGGGCGTTTTATGTTATAACTAACATGGTTCAAATGGATCTGCGTCAGAGAAACTATGCGTTTTGGGAAACACTCGTCACTTCATCGTTCATTTCCCAAACGATGCATCGTACTATGATAGTTCAGCCACAAATTACGTCGTTGTATAGGAAACGCACCCCTGTTTGACTATGCTGAAGAACTAGGCCTTAAGCGTGCAAGATGATTTCTTTTAATAATAACCTAGCATACAGTGGTCTTTAGTTTTTGACTCCAAAACATTTATTTGAATTGATTAAATATACCAAATTAAGTATTATTAAAGTTCATTTTCCTTCGCTTTAGTCTTTATTTCAGCGGTCGCCACAGCGGAATGAACCACCAACTATTCCAGCCTATGTTTTACCTAGCGGATGCTCTTCCAGCCGCAAACCAGCAGTGGGAAACACCCATATACACTCATTCACACACACACTCATACACTACGGCCAATTTAATTTAATCAGTTCCCCTATAGCGCATGTGTTTGAGCTGTGGGGGAAACCGGAGCACCCGGAGGAAACCCATGCCAACACGGGGAGAACATGCAAACTCCACACAGAAATGCCAACTGACCCAGCCAAGGCTCGAACCAGTGACCTTCTTGCTGTGAGGTGACAGTTCTAACCACTGATGCTGCCCCTTATTAAAGTTAATGATAAGGTCAAAAGCAGTGTGAGCCTCTTTTTCGTTGCTGCTGTCGGTTTAAAACCGATTGCATGGATAATCGATTTTTTTGACTTCATATCTGTGTGATGACCTGTTTTATTGAACAAAAACACGTACACACGAACACACAGAAATTCACAAAGGGTTTTTCAAACCACCAATGCTAAATAACATAGATGTAATATAAAACTTTACAATATTTCAGGTCATGTATTTTATGCAGAGGAGTCCTCGTCCAGCCACTCCGCAGGGTCATTCTGTAAGTGTGAGGGTTAAATGAGAAAAGCAGCATGGAGTTCATCCGCTCCTCACATATGGCAGAAGCACAGCCAGGCATTCGGGCCTTTTTCCATCCTTGATCTCACACACAAATGAAATATTTAGAGGCCTCGTCCAGCCCCAGCGGCTGTCAAATGTGCTCCTCCACCACACGCTGCGAGGCGGCCCTGTGTGTTCGACCGAGCTGCCAGCCACAAACTTGAAATTAAAACCAGGCAATTTTGGCTGGTGAAGGTTTCCCCTCAGGACTGCTGAGAGAGAGAGAGAGAGAGAGAGAGAGAGAGAGAGAGAGAGAGCGAGAGAGAGAGAGAGAGAGAGAGAGAGAGAGAGAGAGAGAGAGAGAGAGAGAGAGAGAGAGAGGTTGGGGGTGCTGAACACAGGCAGTGCAACTGGGTCTTGTGCTGTCATCACATTATTAACCATCTTAAAGGAACTAGAATTTATCCACTGTCTGTGAACAAAGTGATTCATAGACAGACTAAACGACAGACAGTCAGATCAATAGACACACAAATAAACAGAGTGACAGACGGAATACAGAGAGAATGACCATCAGAACGACAGATAGAGAGAATGACAGTCAGAGAATGAACGACAGATAGACAGCTCGACAGACAATACAAACGACAAATACACAGACCAAACCACACAGACAGAACCACAGACAAAACCACAGACAGACAGAACCAGACATAGACAGAACGAGAGACAGACAGACAGACAGACAGAAAATGATCAACAGATAGACATAGCCACAGATAGACAGATCTACAGACAGACAATACAAACGACAGATAGACAGAATGACTGACAGAACCACAGACAGATAGACAGAGAAAAACACTGATAGACAAAACCACAGACAGAAACACAGATAGACAGACAGGCACCACCACAGATAGACAGACAATACTACAGATAGACAGGACCACAGACAGAATAACAGAACGACAGACAGAACAACAGAAAGAAAACAAACAACAGATAGACAGATCAACAGACAGACAGTACAAACGACAGACAGACAGACCTAACCACACATAGAGAATGACAGACAGAACAGATAAACAGAACCACAGATAGACAGACCAAACCACCCATAGACAGAATGACTGACAGAACCACAGACAGAACAGCAGACAGACAGAACAACAGACAGACAAAAAAAACACAGATAGACAGATCAACAGACAGACAAAACTAGACAGAATAACAGACTAAATGACAAATGGCCATAACATTAAAAAACAACAGAAAGACAGATCAACAGACACAACAAATGACAGATAGACAGGACCACAGACAAAACAGAGGATGGCCAGAACGAACGCCAGGTAGACAAAACCACAGATAGACAGAACGACAGACTGACAAAATGACAGATAGCCAGAACAACAGACAGAACAACGAATGACAGACAGAACAACAGATAGAGAGCACAGAAGCACAGACAGACAGAACAACAGACAGACAGGACCACAGACAAAATGACAGATGGCTAGAATGAACCACAGATAGACTGAATAACAGACAGAAAACGAACAACAGACAGACAGAATGAAGGACAGATTGCAGATAGACAGAACCACAGATAGACAGATCAACAGACAAACAGAATGAACCACAGATAGACAGACCGAACCACAGACAAAATGACAGACAGAACAACAGACAGCCAGACAAAACCAGATAGAAACACAGACAGACGGATCAACAGACAGATACAAAGAATGACCGAAAGACAGAACAACTGACAGACAGAGAGAAGCACAGACAGACAGAACAACAGACAGACCGGAAGAACCACAGACAAAAAGACAGATGACCAGAATAAACCACAGACAGACAGAACCACAGATAGACTGAATAACAGACAGGCAAAATGACAGACGGCCACAACAGACAGAGAACGATTGACTGACAGACAGAACCACAGACAGAATGAAGGACAGATAGACAGAACCACAGATAAACAGATCAACAGACAAACAGAATGAACCACAGATAGGTAGATACAACCAGATAGACAGATCAACTGACAAACAGAACAACAGACAGATAGACATACAAAACCAGAAAGACAGAACCACAGATAGACAGATCAACTGACAGACAGAACGAACAACAGAGACAGATCAAACCACAGACAAAATGACAGACAGAACAACAGACAGACAGACAAAACCAGATAGAAACACAGACAGACAAAACGACAGATAGCCATAACGACAAAAACAACAGATAGACGGATCAACAGACAGACACAATGAATGACCGACAAACAGAACAACAGACAGACAGAGAGAAGCACAGACAGACAGGAAGAACCACAGACAAAAAGACAGATGACCAGAATAAACTACAGACAGACAGAACCACAGATAGACTGAATAACAGACAGGCAAAATGACAGACGGCCACAACAGACAGAGACTGATTGACTGACAGACAGAACCACAGACAGAATGAACGACAGATAGACAGGCCAAACTACAGATAGACAAAATGACAAAGATAGACAGACAAAACGACAGATAGCCATAATGACAAAGAACAACAGACAGACGGATCAACAGACAGACAGAACAACAGATAGACAGACCAAACCACAGACAGGCAAAACCCCAGGTAGTCAGGATCACAGACAAAATGACAGATGACCAGAACAACAGATGGACACAACGAATGACAGACAGACACACCAGATAGACAGACGGATGGCCAGAATGAAAGACAGACAGACAGAGCCACAGACAGACAAAACAACAGACAGACAGAACGGCAAATAACAGAAATAGACAGAATAAGACAGAAGGATAGAATGATAAACAGAAAGGCACACAGACAGAGCAACAGCCAGCTCCTCGTCCTGTAGAGGGCAGCACTGAATGACCTGCAGTGCTGAACTCTTCTCTGGTTTCGCTGCGTGGCTCTGCAGTTCTTCAGGAAGCGCTCCTCATATGACAGCAGTCAGAGGCTCCAGTTTCTGCCTTCATCAGACTCAGCACAATCCAGTGTGAACTCCAGTTTCCCCTCATATCCTGAGCCCACAGATGAAAAGAGAGCTCCGACTCCTCAGACGGCAGACAAAACATGTTTCAGAACCTGCCAACGGCTTTAAATTAGCACCACTTCTACTTGAATAGATCAGCACTGCACTGTTTCATCGTTACTGAATTATAGCACACACACTACCTGACAAAAGTCTTGTCGTTGATCTCAGTTGTAAGAGCAATAAATACTTGACTTCTAGTTGAACACTTGGAAAAGTGGCAGAAGGTGGATTTTTCTGATGGATCATCTGCTGAACTGCATCTCAATCATCACAAATACTGCAGAAGACCTACTGGAACCAGCATAGACCCAAGATTTGATTTTTACCAACCCAATCTCACGGCAATTCGTAACTTTTTGATTTAGTGGCTAATTCGTATGAATTCGTACGATCTAATTCGTACGATTTAGTACGATTTGCTCATCCCCCAATGACGGTTGAGTTAAGGGGTGGGGTTAGGTGCCACGCCTCCTTTTTAGAATCGTACAATTTTGTACGAATGAACGCGTACGAATTAGTCGCTAAACTGACAAAACGTAAAATACCTACGTTTTCTCGTGAGATCAGGCTGGCATCACAGGTTTTTCTCCAGCACATTCACACCGTAATTTTTCCATTCAGCACATCCAAAAGATGCTCTACAGCAGTGTTTCTCAACCCTGTTCCTGAAGGCACACCAACAGTCCACATTTTCAACCTCCCCCTAATCAAACACACCTGAATCAACTTATCATAACATCAGAAGAGACTCCGACACCTGAAGTTAATGGGTCAGAAAAGGGAGACATCCAAAATATGTACTGTTGGTGTGCCTCCAGGAACAGGGTTGGGAAACACTGCTCTACAGGATTGAGATGTTGGAGTATAGTGAACTCGAAGTTCAAGACAGCAGTTTGAGATGATGTGAACTTCTGTGAGCTCATTCTGAAAACGTAGCCCTGTATACATTTCTAGAGATTGCGAATTATGTAGTCAGAGGAACGTAACATCTTCATGATGCCGTTCCTTTTGGCGAAAGCAACTGACCGCTTACCTCCATATGGACGGCTTTCCCACTGTTACCGGTTTCATAGGCGAAGCGTGTGTAAGGCTGGGGAAGGCTTAGCCTCCCCCTGGCCAGAGACCACGGAGATGGCAGCAAAGAAAAGTTTAGGCTTTGATCCTAATTGTGGTGTTTTGGTGACTGTCGCTTTAAATTCTAATGAGATTGTGCGCTTTTCAGAAGAGGGCGGAGCTTCAAATGCCTGTGTTTCAGCATAATGGCAGATTCAAAAACAAGACTAGTGTCCTTTGCTAATGAGGGAGAGATGGTCACTAGTGGGCGGGGCTTTCCCCCTCTGATGACACGTACAAAGAGAGAATGTCAATCAAAGTGTTTCTGCAGACTGTTTTAATCAAGTCTGATTATAAACAAATACAGTTAATAAATGTTTACTATTAGAAGCTGGTTATATTCACACACTGCTGACACACAACTGTGTTTAAACCCCTTATAAAAGTGATTTTTGCATAATAGGCGCCCTTTAAATGACATATCCTGCAATATCAATAAACTTTCTTGTGTTTTAACATTTTCAAGACAGACATCAGCACCAAAATACTGAAAGAGTCTTTAAATTTTAATATTTAACAGCGCTGAGAGCATCAGCTACAGAGAATGAAAGCAAGAAAAGATCACCGAGGCTTTACAGAAGCATCATGTCGCTAAGAATCAAGCGTACATTGTAGAAGATGTCGAAAACACAGAGATTTGGGCAGCTCAGACTCCAGCAGGTCTTCTCGAGGTGTTTTCAGCACAGGGGTTTCCCGTGCCTCATGTTCAGAGCGCACTTTCGGCCCAGGTTGGCTCCCTCCATCAGCAGGTCAGCCAGCCGGTCCAGGCCCAAGCAGACGGTGAGCGGGGCGATGAGGCCGTAGAGACCCCCCAACATGATGCTCAGGGGCCAGCCGAGAATCAGCAGCACCAGCAGCCAGATCACAGCCCAGAAACATGAGCCACACGACATGATCACCTGCAGGAGCACAAACACACTGCTCGTATATCAGTAGGCCCACACAAAATCAACAGATTTTTGAGTCCATCATTCAGTAAATGGATTTACTCATGTGTGTGTAAATATCTGCTGGCTTATTTTAAATTCAGTAATATTATAGACTAATAAGCAAATATTTATACGTTTTATCTACAACCCCAAATCAGAAAAAGTTGGCAAAATAGTGATTTTTACATTCACTTTGACTTGTGTTTCATTGCAGACAATACAACAGACATTATTTAATGTGTTCCCCAAAAGTTGGAGCAGTAAAGCATTTACCACTTTATAATGTTGTCATTTCACAACACTTAAAGATGTTTAGGGAGTGAAGACACCAGGTGATGAAGTGTTTCAGGTCTAATTTTGTCCCGTTCTTCCTACAAACAAGTCTTAAGGTGGGCAACAGTACGGGGTCTTTGTTGTTACACTTAGCACTTCAAAATGCACCACACATTCTCTGTTGGAGACAGGTCGGGACTGCAGGCAGGCCAGTTTAGTACCTGTATACTCTTCCTCCGCATTTAGGACTGTATAATGTGTGCAGAATGTGGTTTTGCATTGTCTTGCTGAAATATTCACGGGCGTCCCTGGAAAAGAAGGCAGCATATTGTGCTCCAAAATCTCTCTGTACCTCTCAGCATTAATGGTGCATCACAGAAGTGAAAGTTACCTTTGCTAAGAGCACTGACACAACCCCATACCATGACAGACCCTGGCTTTTAGACTTGTTGCTGGAAACAGTCTGGATGATCCTTTTCTTCTTTGGTCCGGGGCACACGGTGTCCATTTTGCCCCAAAAATACCTGAAATATACTGCTTCATCTGACCACAGTACATGTTTCCACTGTGATGGTCCATCCTAGATGCCTCTGAGCCCAGAGAAGTCGACGGCGCTTCTGGACACTGTTAACATAGGGCTTCCTTTTGGCGCAGTACAGTTTAAACCGGCATTTGTGGATGTAACTATGTACTGTGGTACTTGATAAAGGTTTGCTGCAGTAGTCCTGAGCCCATGTGGTGATATCGCTAATAGATGAATGAGGATTCTTGATGCAGTGCCGCCTGAGGGATCAGAGATCACTGTTGTTTAGCATAGACTTGCGCTCTTGTCCTTTACGTTCTAAAATTCCTCCAGATTCCTTCAATCTTTTACTGATGTTCTGCACTGTTGAAGGTGAAATATCCAAATGTCCACTTATCTTTCTTTGAGGAATTTTCTCAAATAATTTCCTCCTCAGCCCATCTTTGCTCCTAAACGACTAGCCCTTTCTTGGATGCTGCTTTTGTACCAAATCATAATTACAAGCCCTAAATTGCTCCTGTCACAACATTTTTTGGAATATGTTGCAAACACCAAAATTGGAATATGTGTTTTGAGAAAAAACACAGAACATAATGTTTGTTAAATTTTCTTCAAAGAAACACAAGTCAATTTAGAAATCACCACTTCTTTATTTGTGTTTTCCATACCGTCTATACTTTAAAATAGACAGGTAGCTATATTACATAGACATAGAGAGAGCTGCTTTGTTTACCAAACAACTGGTTCAAATGGGATATGTGTGGAAGCCCATTCCAGGCCATCCCACTCTTTAAATCATACCTAGAGTTTAAAAGCCAAATATTCCATAATCTGATTTCCTGTCCGTGATATTCTCCGAAAGCACTTACACATAATAAACACATCCTTTCACACGGCTTCATTTCCCACAGCATTTAAACGAGCTCCAATAACCCAAGAAACATACCATAGAAAACTTCAGACATGCAACCTTTTTTTATTCACTGCTGAACATCTGAGAGTATATCTGCTTTCTTACACAGATCAACCTCTTAAACAGCACATAGTCTGTCTTTAGTCTGGACATTCAACATAGATGACCTACTATCTGCTGAAAAATTGTATGTATGTGCTACTTTTGACAACGTTAACAATCATAATTTCCCATCAACCCTCTTGACAAAGGGCAAGTTTGGAAATGGACAATAGTGTTTTAGTTGTACCACTCAAGTAGATCAATTCAAGGTCTCTTGGCGGGGTGAAGTGGTTTCCCTCAACAGTTTTGTCAACTTTTATTATAACAACTGAACACATTATGACAATCGAATCTGAACGATGATTGCTTTGATAGGTAAATATCCCCCATTCAGTCTTTATTTACTTCATTTTCTGTTTTATTGTTAGGGTAACTACGTTTATACAATTCAGTTTTCTTTGTATCGTTTCTAAATGTATTAATATTATACTATTATTAAACTTTTTTACTCCATCTATTAATATTGTTATATGTATGTGTGTGTGTGCGCATCCTGATCATCACAAATACTGCAGAAGACCTACTGGAACCCGCATGGACTCATGATTCTCACAGAAATCAGTCAAGTTTGGTGAAGGAAAAATCATGGTTTGGGGTTCCATTCAGTATTGGGGCGTGCGAGAGATCTGCAGAGTGGATGATCAACATCAACAGCCTGAGGTATCAAGACATTTGTTCTGCCCATTACATTACAAACCACAGGAGAGGGACAATTCTCCAGCAGGATAGCGCTCCTTCTCATACTTCAGCCTCCACATCAAAGCTCCTGAAAGCAAAGAAGGTCAAGCTGCTCCAGGATTGGCCAGCCCAGTCCCCAGACATAAACATTATTGAGCATGTCTGGGGTAAGATGAAGGAGGAGGCGTTGAAGATGAACACAAAGACTCTTGATGAACTCTGAGAGTCCTGCAAGAACGCTTTCTCTGCCATTCCAGATGACTTTATTAATCAGTGATTTGAGTCATTCAGAGATGTATGGATGCAGTCCTCCAAGCTCATGATGGAGTCAGACACAATATTCATTCTGTTTCCACTGCAGCATGACCACATATTCTAGACTGGACATTATTGAAGGTTCAGTGATGAGACTTTAGTCTGAGCAGAGTCAGACCTTACTGTCCTAATGAAATCATTAATAATCAAGACATGATCAGATTTTATTTTGGTCTAATAAGCGTCATCTAGAGGTCTTTGCCTTTCATATAAGCCACTTCTGAGACCAAATGATCAACTAGAAGTCAAGTTATTATTTGTTGTTCCTAAAACTTGGATAGGTGACAAGACTTTTGTCAGGAAGTGTACATTTTCTACAGCTGTGCTAAAGAAAATCAAAAAACAGAACAAAAAACTACTTTTGTTGAAGCTTTCGTCATATGAAAACCTTTTTATTTTAATAATTTGGAAAACTTTTACATACTGAACTGATGTGAACAAATCCAAACTCATTTTTACGGTATTATAAGCAACCTTGAATACTCTCTGTACTCTACATAACAGAAGTCATGTGATGCAGCTGTGGTTTAACACAGTGCTAACAGTAAAACCCGCTGCTGTTTTGAGGAAATTACTGTCGGTCTCATGACCCGCTCTTGAGGGATTCCTCCTTTTAAATGTTTGTTTCTTAAGAGCATTTACAGCTAACACTCTACAAGTGAATGGAGAATAAATACTGTCTTGGCTTGTCAATTATATCCAGTTGAGAAGTTCATAAAACGAAAGCAAACTTACAGCGAGTGTGTAGCGGTTTCCTCTGGTCGTGTCTGTTAATGTTTGCTGGAGCTCCTGATGAAGGCACTCGCAGTCCTGTTGTAAATCACAGAGTGGAGGAGTCTGACACACACACACACACACACACACACACACACACACACACACACACACACACACACAATTCACATGATCCACACACAGGCACAAGCTCACCACTTACAGGACAGATGACAAAAAAAAATTAGCACAGCAAATGAAGTGAAAAACACTGGTCACTTTACTTTCAGGTACAATTCTCGCTATTAATAAACCATTAACTACGACTTCACTATAAACTCCATTATTAATAGTTATTAATGTAGTAGTTTGGTAGGTTTGGGGATGTAGAATAAGTTCATGCTCAATATGTACTTTATATGTACTAATAAACAGTTCATATCTTAATAATAGGCATGCAGGTTATTAGACACTAGCTTATAGTGAGAATTATACTTAAAGTAAAGTGTGTTACCAAAACATTAACATGGAAAAAAAGATAAACTTAAGCAAAATGGCCTTCATAACAAGCGGAAAAATAACAAAAAAGGAGGAATATTGTCGTTAAAATACAAAAATAAAGACTAAAACTATCTAGAAAAATCCTCACAGCAAATAAAATGTCAAAACACTGGTCACTTTATTTTAAGGTACAATTCTCGCTATTAATAAACCATTAACTATGACTTTTGCCACTATGAACTCCATTATTAAAGTTATTAATGTAGTAGTTTGGTAGGTTTAGGGATGTAGAATGAGTTCATGCTGAATATGTACTTTATATGTAATAATAAACAGTTCATATCTTAATAATAGGCAGGTCATTAAACACTAGCTAATATTGAGAATTATACTTAAACCTAAGTGTGTTACCAAAACATTAACTGGAAAAAAGGATAAAACAAAATGGCGTCCATAACTAGCTGAAATAAGGCAGAATATTGTTACGTCTGTTGTAAAAGTCCAAAAATAAAGACTAAAACTATCCAGAAAAATCCTCACAGCAAATAAAATGACAAAACACTGGTCACTTTATTTTAAGGTACAATTCTCGCTATTAATAAACCATTAACTATGACTTTCACCACTATAAACTCCATTATTAATAGTTATTAATGTAGTAGTTTGGTAGGTTTAGGGATGTACAATAAGTTTATGCTGAATATGTACTTTATTTGTACTAATAAACAGTTCATATCTTAATAATAGGCAGGTAATTATTAGGGTCAGACAGAATCTGCGGACATTGTTGGCCATTTCTGCTGAGAATTTTGTAAAAAAATAAAATAAAATGTGCAGATTTATGCGGAATGATTTTAGGAGTATAATAACTAAAAACTTAATATATGAAATAAAAAATAATACCTTTTTGACTTTTATTTAATGTTTACAATGCAAATCCAATTAGATCCACTTATTTGCTAAACAAAGCAAGTCTCTCATATAATGTATCTACTAAAAGACAGAAACTATTACTGTACAAACTATATTGTAAATAAATCATTTTAATAGTACTATTATTAAGTCACAATAAAATAAGTAAAATTAATTTAAAGACTGAATAAACATAAATTTACACACATTTACACAAGTAAATACATAGACTCAATAATGGGCTAAAAATTTGCAGAAATATGCAGATTTCTGCATGCGCTGATTCCGTGTGAGCCTAGTAATTAGACACTAGTTAATAGTGAGAATTGGTACTTAAACTAAAGTGTGTTACCAAAACATTAACTTGAAAATAAGATAAACTAAAGCAAAATAGCCTTCATAACTAGCTGAAAAATACCAAAAAAATGATTATTGTTGTTGCTGCTATTGTTGAAGTACAAAAATAAAGACTAAAACTATCCAAAAAAAAAAAAAAAAAAAAATCACAGCAAATAAAATTACAAAACTTTGGTCATTTTAAGGTACAATTCTCACTATTAATAAACCATTAACTATGACTTTTGCCACTATAAACTCCATTATTAATAGTTATTATTGTAGTAGTTTGGTAGGTTTGGGGATGTGGAATAAGTTCATGCTGAATATGTACTAATAAACAGTTAATAACTTAATAGGCAGGTAATTAGACACTAGTTAGTAGTGAGAATTGGTCCTTAAACTAAGGTGTGTTACCAAAACATTAACTGGATAAAAGGTAAAATAAACGGCCTTCATAACTAGCTGAAAAATAACAACTAAGATTTGTTTTTATTGTTAAGTATAAAAATAAAGACTAAAACGATCAAAAATAATAATAATAATATAAAAAAAGGAAAGAAAAACAGGAAAAACTTAAAACTACATTTGAAAACTGAACTAACTAACTAGCTAAATTCTCTAAAACGTCAAACAGCAAATGTGAAAATATAATCTAGCTCAAAATATTAACAAAACACGCTCACTGTTAAGGCTGGTTTATACTTCTGCGATCGATGTGACCCACGGCGCCTGCCTTGCGTGTAGTCGTGCATTTATACTTCTGTGTTGTTTGTGTTGCTCTGCAATAACACTTCCCAAACACCAGCTGGCAGTAGTATCTTATGTTCCTCTGTGTCCAGTTTCTTCATGGGTGTTTTGTTTTTTCTGAACGCTACCCTAATGTACAAGTAGCTCAAACTCGCTCATTCAGAGACGGGAACCGGCGGACGTGCAACAACTTTACCATAGGGTAAACCCAAAACATCTGGAGCTCCTACACGAGACTCGACACTTGTAAACACTCGCTCCACCGGGTTCGCAGCCAGACTCGTCACAGCTACCAAGCAGACATCACAGAGCTTGCACTGCATGTCATTGTATTGTTACACTTTTTGAGAAGTGCGCTTCAGCAGTGTCAGCCACGGTGAGGGCTATGTGACCACATGAAGGCTGCGCCCGAGCATACGCGTGCGCTTGATGCAGAAGTATAAATCAGCCATTAGAAGAGACACCGATGATGTCAAATGACAGAAGCAGACTGTCAGGAAAGAAAACTAGCTGGTGACTTTGAGAAATAAATCAAAAGCACAAGCTAAACCATGAGGTTTTAATTCCATTTTATTACAAAACTCCTCTTACAAAAGGTGAACGGTGATCAGTGATAATGTGCAGTGGCTGTGGGACGGGTGTGTTTACTCCTCCTCGTCCTCTTCACTGTCTCCACTGTCGCTGTCTCGGCCCGGATGCTCCGGCATCTTCACATGCTCCTGCTCCTCCTCCTCTGCTGCCGTTGTGATCGTCGGCTCCGCCTCTGTTGCCGTGGAGATCTTCTGCTCCTCCTCTGCTGCCGTTGTGATCATCGGCTCCTCCTCTGTAGCTTTGGTAATCTTCTGCTCCTCTTCAGTTGCTGTGGTGATCATCTTCTCCTCCTGTGTCCCAGTGGTGATCTTCTCCTCCTCTGTCGGCGTGGTGATCTTCACCTCCTCTGATGTGGCCGTGGTGAGCTGCTCCTCCTGCTCCATCACTGCTGTGTTCTTCTGTGGTTTGAGCACCTGACGAGGAGGATCCAGGAGCCGCTGCTGCTGCTGCTCAAACACACACAGTGGGATCAGTCAAACATCATCCCTTTCTAAGGCCTCACAGTTCACACTTTAACCCTTGTGTGCTGTTGGGGATGTTTTTATTCACTCTGGGGTGGTTTTGAGTCTTAATTTGCCCACAGCTTTCTCTGTGTTTCAACAAATGGGATGATTTCTGCTGACACATATTAGTTTGACACATATTTTGGGAAAATACTTTGAAAATGTTCAAAAATTCAACAATACGCTGGCTGTGGGTAAATATACTCCCCCTTCGTTATGTTGAGGGCTGTTTTGGCCCCATTGACTTCCATTATAATCACATTTTTGGTTTGCAAAGTCATGACAGCATATCATCATCACACATTCTTCATTGCTGCTGGTTTTCCCCATGGGGAAGAGGTAAAATCGGTCATTTCTACTGTTGATCATCAGTTGCAGTGCAAAAAAACTTGGCTTAAGATTATATGGCTTTGTGGAGTGTAGTGTTTGTGTGTGTGCACTTTAGGATTGTCACGATACTGGAAGAAAACGCCAATTTCTCGCTAATATTTGAGCGCTGTTTAGCATGTTCTTAGACATTGCTGATTTGCCATTAGCTGTGTTCGAATTTGCATCATTCCATTCAATATAGTACGCTAAAAACAGTATGTGAGTCGAGTAGTATGTCTGAATTCATTCATGCGTGATGCATAAGGGGGTTGGGGGGAGGGTAGTTAGGGGAGCATGCGACGTAGCTGAAGAGAGGGGGGGTGGGGCGGTTGGGGTTTGGTAGTTGTGCAACGTATTTGAGGACCGGGCGGCAGACGCACGATTAACGTGAGATTATCATCCATTTGCTGGCATATTTGCGGGAGACTCCCGGAACTTCCAGGAGAGTTGGGATGTCTGCTATCCCATGATCCCATTGGCGTGAAGTTGTTGCTAGATCAGATACCTTTTGCAGCTGGAAGTTAACGAGAACTATTTATGTCATTCATTAAATTCCCCATTTACCGTATTTTATTAACGTTCTACTGCACGCATTGATAGATCTATATATAAAATATCTGACTGTTTTTCTTGAAGTGCTGTAAAAAAATTAATTGGGGGAATTTTTTTTACTTTAAGTACTTTAAGATACGTTTCCATATGGCAACAACGTCCAACAGTGGACTTTTAAGAGAACCTAAACATTTCTAATTAAGACCTTTCCTTATATTTAATAATTTAGTTGTTTGAAATGATTTCACTGGTGTTGCAGTATCATAAGCTTTAACACAGGACTTATAAATGACACATATTTTCCCAGATTTCATTCGTTCCATTCTTTTTTGCTGAATATTATTGAAAACAAACATAATATTGCATCATCATGTATACAACATATAGCAGGTATAAATATTTCCTCCAGTAAATATTATAACAAATAAATAACAAGTCTAGTATATACAGATACATCAGAATAATGTAGCTACTAGCTAACAATGTTTATATATTATACACAATACTCCGCCTGTCTCATGTGCATCTGAGCTAACTTACCTGAACTGTCTCCATCACTGCTCTTATCCTATGTACAATCTGCATCATTCTCACGGTCACTTAAACCCATCTCATCCTCACGTTCATCTCCAGGAAGAGCCAGTTCTGTCCTTATCTTCTTTAACTTACCATAGAACATGGTGTCCCTTACTAATACACTGTTCCCTGTATTTATATCCAATCAAAAGTATTCAAATGTGATTTTATCCATAATGCAAACCATTAATATATGACTAGTCAACATTATATTGCTAGCATTCATGTTGTTGTTTTTACAACTTAATAGATTACAGCTGACCTTGCTAGCTAGCTAACCTATTGTAATATTGCACATTCCACTATTGCACAGTGTTGCCATTTGGGGATTGATTTCTAAAAAACTAAATTGATAAATTGAGTTGTGAATATGCCATCATAATTTATTGGAGGTGATGAGAATTTCTTGTGGACCTGACATGAGTTGATCCTTTATTTTTATTGACGTTTTCATTTGCATTCAGCAACTACTCACAATAACCGTTAGTCTGTCAGAAATCGCGCCACAGAAAAACACTGCATGTCATGTGACTTAACCAAAGCACATCATTGGCTGAACTAAGGTCTTCTCTTTCCGACAAAAATATTTCAACGATGGTCTTAAAGAAACACTGGCAGGGAAATGAACATAAATATCACGTTGCCATCTGGCTACACCATGCGGTAGAGGGTTAACATCTACCCTTACCCCAACCATCACAGTAATGTAAAAACAGTAGTTGTAATGAGTATTATTTATTAAATTACCCAATAAATTGTACTTTAAAAACATCTACCTCAACCGTAGTACTGTAAAAATATTAATTATTGTTATACTGGATTACAAAAATGATGCTATAATACTGTGCGTATCCACAGCTGTATCCTATCTAGACTTTACCTGGGAGTGAAGCGACGCAACTGATGCGGGTAGGTCACGTGATGATGACAAAATGGTGGATGTAGTACGTCCGTGTTCCATTCATACTAACATTCATACTGTATAGAAGGCACTTTTCTAACGGTCGAGTAGTACATTTAAATTCAAATGCAGTACCTACTGAGTAGTAGGTGATTTCTGACGCAGCCATTGTGTTTACATATGCAACAGAAATGACTGTGATTGGCCGTGAAGGTCATCAGTTCACCGAATTCTCCGCTGTTTACAGTGTAAACACAGATAAAGGGACAGCTGGTTTGTCTATAAGCTGACATACAAGCGATCCCTTGATGAATGGCGGCTTTAAAACACTCCAGCGTCCCTGTATCTGTGGTTACTATCAATAAACAGTGGTGAGTTCTGTGAACTGAAGACCTTCACAGCCAATCACAGTCATTTCTGTTGAGCACGTGAACACAATCAGCGCTGTATTAGCTCAACAGCGCTCAAATGTTAGCGGGAAATGGATTATATGTTTGAGAAAATACAAAATAAGCAGCTGAGTTCTAAGAGCATAGTAAACCAAGTAAGTTTTACTATATAGAACTTGTTCAAAACTTTGCACAGGCCTATCTTAAGAGTTAATGCTGCCAACTGATGATCAACAATCAAAACTAAAAATTGTACCTCTTCCCAACAGGATAAACCACCAACAATCAAAAATGCATGATTATATGGTGTCATGGCTTTGCAATCCAAAATTATGAATATAATGGGAGTCAATGGGGCAAAAACAGCCCCCATCATAACAAAAGAGTAGTCAATTTGAACAGTAAACAAGAGTTAAAACATGTGACATCCATTTATGCTTCATGAAAAGCAACTCTTCTGAGATGTGTCTTAAAAGTTGAGCACACTTACTTGTCTATATTGCTGTGTGCTCTGGATCATGTGCATGTACATGTTGTAGACCAGGTTGGCCATCTCCGGCATGTCCTTGACCACCTGATCCGGCTGGGACGATCGAGCCTCGGTCTGCATGGAGAGAGAGAGAGAGAGAGAGAGAGAGAGAGAGATCAGCACATTCTTTCTCAAACACACACATGACTCGAACAAGACTCTGATTCAACAGTGTGAGGCGGAGAGAAAACTGACTGACATCAGCCATTCAATAATGACAGAAATGTGATGACACAAACACTGAATTACACTTAACAATAAACAGGGATGCAGCGTAATGAAAATTCTGGGCTGAAACCGAAAAATTCTCAGTGCACTCGGCTGAAAATCTAAACCAAACATGCACTGTGATGATTAAATTTTTTATTAATTAAAATTAAGCAATCTTTTTTTTAAGTTAATAAATTATACTGATTAAAAAAGCCACATTTTATTGACAGTACAATTTTATTGACAGTGAAGGAGTCGACTAAAACTATCACAAAAATGTACGATCCAATGATTGGATGACGTTTGTCAAGCAATAAAGACAAAATTAAAACATTAATGAAGGGGTAATTTGGTAAAAGATCTAGTCAGAATGAATCTTCTACTGTATGTGTCAGTGAGGTGAGATGCGCACATGTGAACTGCAGCCTATACTGATACCCAGCAGCACAGAAGCAACCGTGTGCTGCATCCCTGATTAAATCACAACACTGGAAGGAGTAAAACCTGCGCGCTGAACACTTCTGGTGAGTGATTTGCAGCACAACTTTTTTTTTCGGGCTCATATGGAGTATCTATTCAATTGACATTATTTACATCTATTGTGTACAACAGTTCTGGAAACTACTTGAAAATAATTTAAGACATTTTCTAATATCTAATATCTCACAGTAACAGTGTTTTTAATAGTGTTCAGTAGTTCAATGAGCTCCATATAAAGGGCTAAAGCTTGAAGATCTTATGGAAATATAGTTTTTTAGATGTTAGTATCAGTATTGATAGTTTTTAGTATATCTATAAGCTAGCGAGCCCCAAATCAGTGACAAACTTCAAGTTTAGAAGATAAAACTGATATAAACATGTAAAGCTTGAAGTTTGTCACTTCTGTCTGAATTCATCAACGGTTTTATTCACGTCACTTCATACTTCAGTTTCTTATCAAATCTTTTGACCAATCAAATGCTCTCTAGTGTCTGACATGCCCCGCCCCCTTCACAACACTTCACATTTGAAGCACTGGAGCCATAGAGTATAGAATCACCAAGAGGCGACACTCTAGTGCAATTTGGGAAACAGCCACTAGATGGCGCGGCGGCCATTTTGGAATGACAGCTCCAATAGAACAACAGCATATTATAAGTCTGTAAAATAAACTATTAAAGGTGCTGATGATTGAGATAGTAAGTGTTGTATTGTCGTCTTTCAGGTTGCATCTCAGCTTTAATGCGCTTTTTTAAATAAATAAATAAATAAATAAATAAACAAAGCGGCTGCTTGCCATCGTGACACCAATAAGATCCAATGGACAGCCGACCGCTTTCACTCCAAAATGGCGTAATCTGGGGCTGTTGCTGGGCGCTGCTTTTGCAATGGAATGTTCTATTGAGTGTTGCCTCTTGGTCATTCTAAGCTCTTTGCTTGAGCTCAGTCACTCTTACTGGCAGAGCGGTAATCAAAACAAAACACTATTGGCTGTTTTTAAAGGGGAGGAGCTACACAATGTAACGCCCTCTCTTTGTGTTTTGGTTGAGATTACGTCAAACATCGAATAAAATGCACATTACAAAGCACTTCACAGGACCTTTAAGCACAGAATGTTGTGATTCTGCTTGAAGCTGGCTAGTTTTGTTCGTGTCACATGTCACAAAATAAATTAAGAAGAAAAAGAGAAAAAATGAATTCACATTTGTGGACTAAGACCACTAAAATAACTGGACAGCACAGATGGAGTCTACTGCAGCTGATTAGTCTTTAGAGCATTTTCACAGTGAAGAGCACGCATGACTCACAGAGGTGTAGTATTCATGAGGCCGGATGTGCAGATGCAGAGGGCGAGCGGTCAGCTGGCTGAAGGCTGGCGTCAGCTCATAGCAGTTCTGGAAGAGAGAAACTCGAGCGAATATGTAGAGGCCGAGCCTGGCGCGAGACATGGCCACAACCAGACGCCGCACGTCCCTGTGTGAAGAGCAAACAGGAGAGAGAGAGAGAGACCATTTACTACCTACATCCAAATAAATCACCAATCAAATCTCAACATTTACGCGACATTAATTATAAATGATGGTGATTTACATATGTTGTTAATCCTTCGAATCGCTGCATTCAAATCTGTGTTTGAAACACGCAAAAATCAAGAAAGAGATTCAGTCTTTAGTCTTTGGAGTTAGTTATGGAGTTACAAACAGTCAAAACACAGAAGTACTGGGAGAACAGTTTATAGATTAGATAAAACCACTGATGATTATGGTAAAGATTAAAATCACCATCATATTCATTTAACTTGACGCTCAAAAATGAAAGTTGTAGGCAGCGATTATGTTATTTAACCAAGGGGTGCCACTGAATAACTCTTCAAGAGTGATCATCTAGCAATGACACATGAAGTTTTAGGAGTGATGAACTGAATCATTTATTGAAAATGAGACTTAAAATAAATATGAGTTGTACAATTAATAATGCTAGATTTCTATATTTAGCATTATCAGCAACAGTAGTAACAGTGAATTTTTCACAGCACTGAATATTTTACTGTTTATTTTTATTCAGCTGATTATTTCAGCATTTTATTTATAATAAATGACAGGTTTACAGTTCTGTTTGTTAAAAGCAAAAGTGTTTCACAGTGCTGTTTCTGTAATAAATGACAAGCAAATAACATTCGTCTCCTCCACTTTTTGGCTGATCTGAAAAATGGTCCGATCCATGACTAAATAACCCTAATGTGATCCAAACCGTGAGATCTGTGATCCGTAACACCACTAGTTTCATGGCATCTACTAGTGTATAGTTTTATATGTAAGCTTCATAATTTGAATATTATATTTATCTTTAAAAAAATAAAAGGGAGAATAGCCTGTAAAATAACCTCTGATCCCCCCCCCAGTAAAATCAAATCGAATTTATTTTTGTTTATAAATATGTCAAGTTTATTTTGAATTTTGTGTTAATTAATAATATATTTATGCAGTAATTAGCATCCATTTTCTCCAGCACAATGGAACAGGAACACTTTAGAATAATGGTCCATTAGTTAAAGTATTTCTTAACCTTAATTAAGTATGAATAATCTTGTAAGGCATTTATTAATCATAGGTCAACATTAACTAATGCATTAATAAAATCCAAAGTAGTGCTTGTTAACATTAGTAAATGCACCACGAGTTAACATGAACTAACGTTATTTAACTTAAATAACATTAGCTAAGATAAATAAATACCATATTAAATTTATTACTAATTGTTTGTTCATGTTAGTAAACATTAATTAACGAACCGTTATTTAAGTGTTCCCAATGAAATTTGATTTGTTTTAATATTCTTTAATTATTGCAATATTTCCATGTAAAATAGAGATCCATGTTTCTTAATTATCTGCAAACATATTACGTTATCTTTATGTTTTAGAAGAGTCAGAAACTCTCATACAGCACTTTTAAACATGCTGAAGTGGTTTTTAATGGACTAGTTCAGTAGTTTAATTCAGTAGCAGAAGGAAGTGCTCACCTCAGGTGTCCCACAGCTTTAGTGCGGACGAGTGAGAGGATGATGTAGTCGTTCTGCTGACCCTGGAACCGGTCGACTGTGGTCACCTGCAACACATCACACAGTCTCTTACAACTGGCATATTCACGGTCTTTCTCCAGTTTAACGATGCTTTATTTGAAACCAATGAGAATATCCTCTGCAATTAGTTTTTATACTTGATACAATCAGACTAGTGTTGTTACAATACTGGAATTTCAGTAGCAATCAGTAATGAATCGCTATGAGCAAAATCAATCAGTAATGAACACTCAATTGTTTGGAGAAAATGGACGTTTGTAAAATGTCAGTACCAATTGGTACCGAAGTCGATACTTTTGACAAAACTAAATCAGAGCAGATTTACTGCTGAAAAATGTCAAGACAAATCAACGAGACGATTTTTCATACATCACAACATGACAAATTGACATTTCAAACACCAATCATTAATTCATCCATTCGTTTTCCTTTGGCTTAGTTTCTATTTCAAAAGTCGCCACAGCAGAATGAACCGCCAACTATTCCAGCACATGTTTACGCAGTACTTGAAAACTTGAATTAGTTTAGTGTTTGTTCTCTCGCTCTGATTTGTTGCAGAAGAACCAATCAGAGCATTCTCTTTAGCCGACGGCCAACGTGGATTATATATATTTTTCAAAATAAAAGTCCCACATACATAGTGTTTAACACAAGTTTAGTATTCATTCTGTTTCCACTACAGCATGACTTTGTTTTTTATAATATTGAAGGTTCAGTGACGAGACTTTACTGTCCTAATTAAATAATTAAAAATCAAGGCATGATTATATTTTATTGTGGTCAAATTAACGTAATCTAGAGGCTTTTGCCTTTCATATAAGCCACTTCTAATACCAAATGATCAACTAGAAGTCAAGTTATTATTTGTTGCTCCTAAAACTTGGATAGGCGACGACTTTTGTCAGGTGGTGTACATTGTTTTGTGTTCAACAGAATGAAGAAATTGATAAAAGTTTACAACCATTTTTTTGTTTGCGTAACCTCTCCCTTTAAACGACACATTCTAAATACGGCTGCATAATATATCCCTTCAGCATTGATATCGCAACGTGTGAATCTGCAAGTCACATCGCAAAATCAATGCAATGTCAATTTGGGATTATAATAAAGAATTTAAACCAATAAGTTATAAAGTTCAAGCTTCAACAAAGACTCATTTTATTTATTTAGATTTATATACAAGACTATACAGTGCTATTTTAAATATGACTGAATTTCAATGCATCAATGCTGTTAGATTCCGCAGAAAACCTTAAAACACGATTCATTTCACTTGCACCTCTGTTGTAATTTGCTTTGTTTTAATATGCTTCAATCTAATCTCAAATGTTTGATTTCCAAATAGTGTTACAAGTCATCTTCTGAAATTATATTGATATCGCAATATATAATAGCAGACAAAAACAATACTGCACTCATACTGCAGTCCATTTAAATATAGCTTACTGTCATGATTGATTGTTTCCTAACGCAAACTAACATCCTTCGCTTGATTGTTGACCCATGCATTACAGCAATCATCATCCAAATATCATTGTGTTCTGCCAGAAATCAGGATGGGTCTGTTCATGACATAACAGCAGACATCTGATCGCAGGCACAGTCTAGCGTTTCATTTCCTGTGGCAGAGAGTTAAAATAAGCTGGTGTCTCATTATAATTCTGCTTCTCTGGCTCTCGGAGGCTGGAGCGCTGCCTCTCAGCAGATGGTGTCCAGTGCGAAATGTATCAGCGAGTGGACACGTGCTCTATATCTGCCCGCTCGATACATGATGTGCATGCTCAAGTGAGGCTGGCTCATTTCTGCACTCAAGAAATGTGCGCTGCTAATGAGGGACTGAGCTGATCTCATCCACAGCGCACGCTTAACTCTGCAAAGCCCAAAGCATACAAATGACCCTCACACACAGGCTTGATGCACTTACACAACGTCATATCAGCTGCTAAATCGTCAGTTCCGTTTGTATCACGTTTTGATTCGGTTAACATTGTAAATAAGCGTGACGTATTTACAACCCAGCCTACTGCACGACGGGAGTGTTGAAACCGTCATTCAGCTTTCAAATAGTCACCCACAAATCATACACATGGGACGGTTCACAAAATCCTCAGTTCACTTTGTATCACGGATTTCACTTTCATTCGGGTTAATATTGTAAAAAAATTATTTAAAAAATCCCCTATTTTAATACTTAAATACCGTATAGAAACACCATACATTGGTTATTCTCTCACCATTGTTGGGACACATTTACAACCCAGCCCACTGCATGATGAGAGTCGAAACAGTATAGCATCATTCAGCCTTTTCGAACTTCTTTTTGGCCTCAAACGAAGAACGAAAAACAATTTAGTTTGAAGTATAAGCGGTCTCAAAAATTTACATCAGAATATCACTCAGATATTAAAGAGATATCATGAAAATTCTGCCTTCAAATTATCACCCACAAATCATACACTTGCAGGATGGTTCACAAAATCCTCAGTTCGCTTTGTGTCACGATTTTCAATTTCATTTGGGTTGATATTGTAAAATAAATAAATAAATAAATAAATAAAATAAAATCTCCCATTTTAATACTTAAATAATACCACATAGAAACACCAAACATTGTTTTTTTCTCACAGTCGTCATTGTTGGGACACATTTACAACCCAGCCCACTGCATCACGAGAGTGTCGAAACAGTATAGCATCATTCAGGCTTTTCGAACTTCTTTTTTTGGCCTCAAACGAAGAACGAAAAAGAATTTAGTTTGAAGTATAAGCGGTCTCAAAAATTTACATCAAAATATTACTCGGATATTAAAGAGAGATTATGAAAATTCTGCTTTCAAATTATCACCCACAAATCATACATACACTTGCAGGGCGGTTCACAAAAACGTGAGTTTGCTTTGTTTCACAGTTTTCGCTTTCATTTGGGTTAATATTGTTAAAAAATAATTTTAAAAAATCTCCCATTTTAACACTTAAATACCGTATAGAAACACCATACATTGGTTCTTCTCTCACCATTATTGGGACTTATTTACAACCCAGCCCACTGCATGATGAGAGTCGAAACAGTATAGCATCATTCAGCCTTTTCGAACTTCTTTTTGGCCTCAAACGAAGAACGAAAAACAGTTTAGCTTGAAGTATACTCCAGGGTGTTAAGAAAGACAAACTTACATCAGAATATCACTCTGATGTTAAAGAGATATCATAAAAATTCTGCCTTCAAATTATCACCCACAAATCATACACTTGCAGGACGGTTCACAAAATCGTCAGTTCGCTTTGTTTCACAGTTTTCGGTTTCATTCAGGTTAATATTGTAAAAAAAATTTAAATAAAATCTCCCATTTTAACACTTAAATACCGTATAGAAACACCATACATTGGTTATTCCCTCTGCATTGTTGGGACTCATTTACAACCCAGCCCACTGCATGACGAGAGTCGAAACAGTATAGCATCATTCAGCCTTTTCGAACTTCTTTTTGGCCTCAAACAAAGAACGAAAAAGAATTTAGTTTAAGTATACTACTGGGTGTTAAGAGAGACAGATTTACATCAGAATATCACGTTGTTAATGAGATAGTATGAAAATTCTGCCTTCAAATAATCACCCACCGTCCTATAGAAATACCATCTATCGGCTCTTCTCTCACAGCCTCCATTATTGTTGTGTTTGTGAGTCCCCTTATAAGCAGCGCGACACATTTAATTTGATTTTTGACCATTAAACATAAGCCATGTTCACTGAACTATAAACAAAATAATTTGTTAAATTCAATACCTGGGAAATGTTCAAATGCGGTTTCTGAAATATTGATGAAATGTGCATTATTTGTCAGTGTTATTGTACAAGATTTAAATGTACAATTCTTAATTGAAGAATTTCCCAGTTCTTTCATTCTGTTTTCGACAATATATTTGTTGAAATAAAACCATAAACAAATTGAATTCAAGCACTTTCAAGGACCTGTGTTTGTTTTTAGGTACGTTTTAGTCCTTGAATCCGTATGTCTGAAATTCAGGTACTAACCCTGAATGTAGAGACACTCAGCTTTTTTTTTTTACTTCTTTTTGGCCTTCAAACTTAGTTTGAAGTCTACTCCAGGGCGTTAAGAGAGACAAATTTACATCAGAATATCAGTCAGATGTTTAAGAAAATTCTGCCTTCAAATAATCACCAACAAATCATACACTTGTGGGATGGTTCACAAAATCATCAGTTCACTTTGTGTCATAGTTTTTGGTTTACATACTCCCATTTTAACACTTAAATACCACATTGAAACACCAAACATCGGTTCTTCTCTCACAGTCACCATTGCTGTTGTTTAAGAGTCCACTTATGAGTGGCGCGACACATTTACAACCCAGCCCACTGCAGTGCGAGAGTGTCGAAAGAGTAGAGCGTCACTCAGCAATTTCTAACTTCCATTTGGCCTCAAACGAAGAACGAAAAAGGTCTTCGTTTGAAGTATTGTAATAAAATGTAATGTAATAAATTGTAATAAAAAGGAGTAACAAAATTCCTCTTGTAAAAGTACTTAATTAGCCCTTAAAATTGTATTCCAGTCCAAAAGTACTTCATTTATAATGTACTTCTGTGTGTCTGTGTGAACCAGAAGTTGCTGAGACTTTTATTTCAGTATGTTGATGTACATCCAACTGAAACGCAATATTGATTATGGGCGGGCTTTCTTTTTGCGCATCATTCCCTTGTAGCAAATGAACAGTAAGAGGGGCGTGGCTAAGAATACTGTAGCTGAAGCATTCGAAGACTGATTGAAGATTACCAAAAGCAAACGTTTTTCCCAGTGGATTAATTAACACAGATTAATTGTTCACCTAAAGAATAACAATGTGCACTAGCAAAATAAACATTGCACATTATTTTTATTTCACACAAACTTTGTCCTCCACATTTGTGAGAACGTCATTCGAATAAATGCTGACTTTCCCCTAAATTCAGTTTTCCAGTGAACCACATTGTCATTACATCTCCCCGAGGCAATGAGACGGTCATTCTGCAGTCTTGAACGCTCAGAAATGAAATGTCCATGCAAACCACAGTGCTCTATTCATTAGGTTTGGCCTCACTCATGTCTCTAATGAAACGGCTGGCAGAAGCTAATGCCGGATCAATTTGCATGCTTGTACCATTCTGACAGACTGTTAACAACGCTGCGACCGAAGACTTTTAACACGCTTTACTGAGTCTGTCTGCCCGTCAGGCTGAAGAACAAGCTAAAGCAAAGCTGTCCACTTCTGCAAAAGAGGGAAAATAGTGACTACTAGGTGGGAAAAAAGTAAATTAGAGCACAAGACAGGGTGAAACACTGCAATTCCTACTGTGAGTTACACTGCAGTTCAGCCTGCGGTTCTGTCTATTCAACATCATCACTCAGGCTACACACTCTTTTTCAAAGATAATTTTACAAAATTATTGACCTAAGGTCCTCGTGTATGTGCAGGTTGCTGGAGAACACAAATATTCGCTGGAAATTCCACAAAATGGAATTATCTTAAAGTTAATATACCTAAAATCTAATACTCTGTTATTTATCTACTGCACAAAAGCAACAAGAATGACTACAATAAAATAAAAACTATTTACAGCTGATTTTTAGGCCTACTTTTTTCTGAGGTGAGTTTATTTTTATTCATTTAGCTAATCATTGAACAAATGGCCTACTTTTATTATAATAATAATAATAATAATAATAATAATAATAATAATAATAATAATAACAATAATAACAATAATAATAACAATAATAATAATTACAATAATAATAATAAAAACAACAACAATAATAATAATAATAATAATAATAATAACAACAACAACAATAATAATAATAATAACAATAATAACAACAATAATAACAATAACAACAATAACAACAATAATAACAATAATAACAATAACAACAATAATAACAATAACAACAATAATAACAATAATAACAACAACAATAATAATAATAATAACAACAATAATAATAATGACAATAATAATAACAACAACAATAATAATAATAATAATAACAATAATAATAACAACAATAATAATAATGACAATAATAATAATAACAATAATAATAATAATGAAAATAATAATAACAACAATAATTATAATAATAATAATAATGACAATAATAATAACAATAATAATAATATTAATGACAATAATAATAATAATAACAATAATAATGACAATAATAATAACAACAATAATTACAATAATAATAATAATAATAATGACAATAATAATAATAATAATAATAATATAATAATAATGACAATAATAACAACAATAATAACAATAATAATAATAACATTATTAATAATAATAATAACATTATTAATAATAATAATAAAACAACAATAATAATAATAACAATAATAACATTATTAATAATAATAACAATAACAATAATAACAACAACAATAATAATAATAACAATAACAATAATAACAATAATAATAATAATAACAATAATATAATAATAATAATAACAATAACAATAATAATAATAACAACATAATAATAATAATAATAATTATAACAATATAATAATAATAACAACAATAATAATAATAATAATAATAATAACAACAATAACAATAATAACAATATAATAATAATAATAATAATAATAATAATAATAATAATAATAATAACAACAATAATAATAATAATAATAATAATAATACCAATATTAATAATAATAATAACTTACGTTTATGTAGCGCTTTTCTGAACACTCAAAGCGCTTTACACATTTTTGGGGGGGGAATCTCCTCATCCACCACCAGTGTGCAGCATCCACCTGGATGACGTGACAGCAGCCATTCTGCACCAGACCACACCTCTCCACCAATCAGCTGGTGTGTGTTGAGCCAGAGTGATGAAGCCAATTATGATTTGGGGATGGATAGGAGGCCATGATGGACAGAAGCCAGTGGGCAAATTTGGCCATTATGCTGGGGTTAAACCCCTACTCTTTTCCAAAGACATCCAGGGACTTTTAACAACCACAAAGAGTCAGGAGCTCACTTTAACATCTCATCTGAAAGACGGCGCTCACTGAGCACTATAGAGTCCCTATCAATATACTGGGGCTTCAGGACCCACACGGACCGCAGGTTGAGGGCCCCTTCTGGTTTCACCAACACTATTGTTTGGACATCCATACACCTTTGCAAAGACTCAAATAACTTATTAACAAAGTCATCTGGAATGGCAAATCCTCCCTCTTAACCGCAGACATGCTCAATAATGTTCATGTCTGGTAACTGGGCTGGCCAGTCCTGAAGCAGCTTGATATTCTTTGCTTTCAGGAGCTTTGATGTGGAGGCTGAAGTATGAGAAGGAGCGCTATCCTACTGGAGAATTTGCTTTCTCCTGTGGTTTGTAATGTAATGGGCAGCACAAATGTCTTGACACCTCAGGCTGTTGATGTTGATCATCCACTCTGCAGATCTCTCGCACGCCCCCATACTGAATGTAACCCCAAACCATGATTTTTCCTTCACCAAGCTTGACTGATTTCTGTGAGAATCTTGGCTCCATGTGGGTTCCAGTAGGTCTAGAAGTTATTCTTTGTTGCTCTTACAGCTGGGATCGACAACAAGACTTTTGTCAGGTAGTGTGTGTATGTATGTGTGTGTAGGTTGAGCCTTCTCATTTATGGCTCCTAAACTCTAGAATAGCCTACCTGAGACACTCTCTCAGTTCAAAACCAGATTAAAGACCTATCTTTTTAGTAAAGCATGATTAGTAAAGTATGATGTGAGTGGGCTTGACAAACCACCCGTAGGACACACTCGCTTACTCTCCTAACACATCAGGCACTTTGTCAGAAACACTTCTATGCTTTACATGTTTGTTTATATAACCTGTATTTTCATGTATAGCACTTCATTGTTGCATTGACATTTGATATCTCTTATTTATAGTGTGTGTGTGTGTGTGTGCACAAATACATTTATTTCCACCTGGGAATACACATCCCGCTGCATCTAAAGTTTGTGCAGCACCATTGATGGGATCCAAGACCTGTGAGGAGATGATGCTAACCATTGAGGACCTCAAGGACAACACATACTAAGAGACGAAGAGATGATCCCAACCATTGAAGACTTCCAGGACAACACACACACACTTAATAAACAAATACACTTCATTAAACATGTACACAAAGACATCGCCTTCATGCAATAAAAATGCAGCTTAATTATGTTTATAATAACTTATATTTGAGTGTAACGCGCACCTTTTGTAAAGCTGCATCGAAACAATATTGTAATAAGCACTGTACAAATAAACTTGAGTTGAACTGAGTCATTTGGTTCTCATTGGATGGAAACGCTGCTTCATTCCCAAATCTTTTATGCGATATTCCAGTTTTGCGCATGAATCCTATTCCCATCTTCACTTGTAAACACAGCTTATGAGACTTCTTTTTATGTTCACAGACAGTCGCAGTACAAACACACTACATGAACGGTAACAGACACACTTTAAATACACACTTGAGATGGTAAACCATGAATACTGCATTGGTCTTACTTTACTGGGCTGCCCGAAGAAGGAGTTGCTGGCACATCTCTGGTGGATGACATCTCGAATCAGATGCTTCTGGCCGTTGTAGGTGGTCAGGATACTGATGCGCTCAGCAGGATATCCCAGCAAACGCATGTACATGTACAGCGCCACCGAATACTCGGCCTCTGCCAGATTCTACACACACACACACACACACACACACACACACACACACCACACACACACACACACACACACACACACACACACACACACACACACACACACACACACACACACACACACACACACACACACACACACACACACACACATTAAGATTATATATAGACTCAACATCCCTCACTGTAAAAAACGTCCATGATGTCAATGGCTAAAAAAAACATTAAAAATACTACAGTAACCTGGTTAAAAGTAAGTTTATACACGACGAATAACCATAAATTCACTTTCCCAGAATTCCCTGCATGACAAAACATTGTTTTTAACGTTCCTACCATATTTATTTATGCTAAAAATCCAGCAACCAGAGCTTTTTAGATTTTTTAACAGTATGTGTGTGTGTGTGTATATGTGTGTGTTTGGATGTGTGTTTGTGTGAGAGTTTATGTGTTAGTGTGTTTGAGTGTAAATGTCTTGGTGTGTATTTTGTGTGTGTTTGTTTGAAATTTCACAGGAGAGCTGACCGTTTTGTCTCCAACTGTATCGTTTTTCAGGAAAAAAAATCATTAATTATTAAATAATGAATAATATGTGGATCACTATTTGACATCAGAGTGTTTAAGCACATGAGGTACACTCACCGGCCACTTTATTAGGTACACCTTACTAGTACCGGGTTGGATCCCCTTTTGAATGAGTGACTGTGTGTGTCTGTAATGAGTGTGTGTGTGTGTGCTGTGAGTGAGGGCGAGTGAATAGTGTGAGTGGGTGTGTGTGAGTAAGGGTGTGTAATTCTGTCTGGACACAGAGTGTGTGTGTGTGTGTGTGCGTGTGTGTGTGTGTGTGCTGTGAATGAAAGAGTGAGTGTGTGAGAGAGAGAGAGCGTGAGTGTGAGTGAGGGTGAGTGAGTGTGCTGGAAGAGTGTGTGTGTGTGTGTGTGTGTGTGCTGTGAGGGAGTGTGTTTGCGAGGTTACTGTGAGTGTGTGTGTGCAGTGAGGAAGTGTGTTTGCTGTGTGTGTGTGTGTGTGTGTGTGTGTGAGGATACTGTAAGTGTGTGCGTGTGTGTGTGTGAGAGTGAGTGTGCGAAGGTGAGTAAATGTCCTATGAGTTTTTATGCACTGTGTGTATGTGTGTGTGTGTGTGTGTGTGTGTGTGTGTGTGTGTTGTCATGGATACTGTAATGAGGGCGATTCTCTCCAGGATGTTAGTGAACAGTAAGCGGGACTCATGTGACACACACACACACACACACACACACCGCATGCCGTACGGCCAGCACTTAAAAACAATGCAGAGCTTCAGCAGCAGATCCAGATCCAGATCCAGTCACACAGTTCCTGCCTCGTCTTTCATCAAGTGGAGGCGGCGAGTGTTTTATTAACTACATCAGTTGATTTCACAGGAATATCCCAGTGCTTCAAACACAACTGCGGGTGGCCATTCCCACATTTTATCCACAGA
>NC_079451.1:2124179-2226679 GCF_903798145.1 Danio aesculapii | reverse complement strand
TCTGAAAATACTACCCAGCATCTAAAATTTTCATTTTTGTTGGTCTTAGTCCACCATGTAATTACAGAAGAGTCGAGCTTTAAACAGATAAATGACTCAAATTTTTTTTTGCAAATTTTGAGTAAGATGCTAACGGTCTAATCTGATTCAATGACTTATGCTAAGCTAAGCTAAAAGTGCTCCAGACGGACCTAAGGATTGACTGAATGGATAAAAAAAAATGGTAAAAGTCAACTGTTAAGCTTTAGGGGAGATGCAAAGTGAGCCTGTTTTTACTTCTCATACTCCATCATTTAGATTCTTATTGATGCTATGACACGCACAGGAATTTGACAACTGTTCCTTTTAATTTGACATTTAAAAGCAACACTCCACTTTCTAAAAATAAAATGTCAATTAATTTCACAGCTCCCCTAGAGTTAAACAATTGACTTTTACCATTTCTGAGTTCTTTTAGATTAGCTTAGCATACAGTAGATCATTGAATTGGATTACACCGTTAGCATCTTGCTCAGAAATGACAAATGTGTTTGGATAATTTTCCTATTTGAGGCTAGACTCTTCTGTAGTTACATCAAGTACTAAAAACAAGAGAAATTGAGAACCTGTTAATTTCTTGGCTGACATATCTAGGAACTATATTCTCCATCCAGCGTAATAATCAAGGAACTTTGCTATTATACCATGGTATAATATTACACCGTATCTAAAAAATAGTCCCCAGCAACAAGTCCTACACTTGGACCACCAGCTAGAATCTGTGTGATATTATTAAACTGCTGTAGTCAGGATATGGCAGCAAAGTTACTTAATTATTATGCCAGAATGTGAGTTTATTTCCTAGACATATCAGCCTAGAAAATAGCAACTTTTCACTTTTGTTGGTCTCAGCACACCATGTAATTACAGAAGAGTCGAGCTTTGAATAGGTAAATTATCCAAACTCATTTTTTGAACAATTTGAGTGAGATGCTAATGGTCTAATCCGATTCAATGATCTATGCTAAGCTAAGCTAAAAGTGCTCCAGACAGACCTGAAGATTGGTAAAAGTCAACTGTTTAACTGTAAGGGAGCTGTAAACTGAGCCTATTTAAAAATAAATAAATAAATAAAATGAAAGAACTCAGAGTTTTTCTTTAACATTTGAAATTGAATTGGTTACAACAGCGCTCTGGGTGAAATCAGATCTGAAATTGTATAGCAGTTCATAACTAATTAAAAAAAAAGATTAATGATAATAAACAGTAAAAGACAACTCAGAGTGTATTTGAGAGCGAGTTTTTCTTTAACATTTGAAATTGAATTGGTTACAACAGCGCTCTGGGTGAAATAAAGATGCATCAGATCTGAAAATGTATAGCAGTTTATAACAAAGTAAAAAAAAAAAAAAAGATTAATGATAATACTTATTAAAAGACAACTCAGAGTGTATTTGAGAGCGAGAGCAGTACCTGCAGAAGCAGAGGGATGAAGGTCTCAATCTCCAGGATTTGAGCTGCTTCCTCCATCAGGATATTATCATACTACAAACAAATCAGTAGTGCAGATATTTAGTGAATTTGTTTATTTACTACTACATCATCAACTTATGGCTATTTCACAGCAAGATCAATACAGATAAAAACTAATTCCATAATAATAACAGCGACAATTTCATACATTAAGAGACAACCTAAAAAACACCTTCAATTTCATATTTAACACAAGTTTTCACTTCGATATACAGTTGAAGTCAGAATTATTCACCTTTCCGTGAATTTTCTTTTTCTTTCTCAAATGTTGAACAGATTCAGGAAATTTTCACAGCATTTCTGATAATATTTTTTCTTCTGGAGAAAGTCTTATTTGTTTTATTTCAGCTAGAATAAAAGCAGTTTAAACCCATTTGAGGTCAATATTAGCCCCTTTAAGCTATATTTGCTTTGGATTGTCTACAGCAGTGTTTCCCAACCCTGTTCCTGGAGGCACACCAACAGTTCATGTTTTGGATGTCTCCCTCATCTAACCCAATAACTTCAGGTTTTGGAGTCTCTTCTAATGCAATTTCCCAACCCTGTTCCTGAAGGCACGCCAACAGTACACATTTTCATCCTCTCCCTAATCAAACACACCTGAAACAACTAATTAGAACATTAGAAGAGACTCCAAAACCTGAAGTGAATGGGTCAGATGAGGGAGACATCCAAAACATGAACTGTTGGTGTGCCTCCAGGAACAGGGTTGGGAAACACTGGTCTACAGAACAAACCACTGTTATACAATGACTTGCCTAATTACCCTAACTTTACCCTAGTTAAGCCTTTAAAGGTCACTTTAAGCTGAATACTAGTATCTTGAAGAATATCTAGTCTAATATTATTTACTGTCATCATGACAAAGAGAAAAGAAATCAGCTATTAGAAATGACTTATTAAAATTAATATGTATAGAAATGTGTAAAACTTCAACTCTATATATCGTGTCTTAATCAAAATATACCAGGATATTCATTTTGGTCCAAATCGCCCAGCTCTGACTAACAGAATGTGCTCAAAACTTTAAAAACATTATATCAAATGCCCATGAATGAGAATTACAGATGCAGACAGCTCCTTAGTGTTACCTTGAAGCCGAGCTCCACCAGATCGTGGCGTTTGAGGGCCGCGTGTGTGCAGGTCATGGCGATGATCTTGGCTTCTTTCACCAGCAGGTATTTGGATCTGTCCAATCCGCTGCGCAACAGCTCAAACGCCCTGAACTCCTGTGGGACACGCAGATCAGTTTATGAACGCATCCCTGCTATAAACACCAGCAATGATGTCTGTTTCTCTTTCTTCAAGGATGAATAGGAGTCGTACATCGTTTACCATCGGGCTGGGTGATATTGCTATAACATTATTATGATAACATGTTTCATATTATTCAGTATTGATAATTACTGAATACTTTTTAACAATACATTTAGGAATATTAGGACTTTTTCATTTAACCACTTTATTTTAATGTACCAACATCACTAAGGCAAAAAGTTTAATAGTCAAATACATTTAAACATGATCCAGTAAACCTCAAACTCTGTAAACAAAACAAATTATGATGATCAAATCTGAGCGTGTGGATTCCTTGACCATTTATTATGACTGTGCTAGCGCTCCCCTGGCATCTCTCGTAACTAGGTGACCATCAACCATTTTCCCAGAGGATGACAAACGGACAAATCAGTGCTGCAGCTCCGATGCAAGTTTATGGAGAGAAGTAAAAACCGCTGCAGTGTTTGGGTGCGCTGTGTTTGACTCAGGTAATTAGTCTGTAAATGTGTATTTTCCAGACAAAGTGTGAAGCAGATTGTTTAGGTCTACTCTCATGAATCGCGGTGTGCTCAGGGCATTCGGATAAGTTCAGATGTTTTCAGCTAGGTGAGGCTGGAAAATGCGCATGGTCCACGTGTGCGTCGCTCCCATACGTGCTTGTGCAAGTCACGCGCCTCCATTGGAAATGACAAACTTACACCCTAAGCTTATTGTCACTGCTTCCAAGGCGCGCGCTCAGCAGCCACATTTTAATAAAACTATAGCGCCTCATACCAAATCTTCATACCAAATCTACATACCGAATCTTTTTTTAACGATATATTGATAATAGTGTTCAGTCAATAAATACGATACCAATTTTATTGCCCAACCCTAGTTTACCATGAATTGTCATTGAGTATAACTATTAGGCTGGTCACAGTAAAGACTTTTTATTGTGTGATATACTGTCACAGAAATTTATGCGATAAGCAATATTGTTTTTTAATAGTTGCTTCAGTCTTGTAAGAGCATGAAACGTTCCCAAAATTGTTATTCTCCTAATATTTTAATTGTATAAATTTAAAATGCCATAAAAACTATCTTTATATTGTTAAAATATCAACATTATGATGTTAAAACAGTTTCTATTTCTGCGACTCTGCGGCTGAACAACAGCATAAACTACGATGACAATGATCACCTCAGGTACTGATTATGGGCTTTATTCAGTGTTAAATGCCACCAATCTGAGTTTGAACACTATTATACATGACATTTATTGCCATACTACTGAAAGCAGCAGCAGATAGTTCATCTCAGATCTTGATAATTAAATAACTAGCAGACAAATAGTTTAAAAACGAAGGTCAGAACTGTGATTTAGTGCAAACCAACAAACATCAGTCACTCAGCCGGTACTTTTAATAATGGTAAAGAGGTTTAAAATTTATTAATTAGATTATAAACCTTATTCAGTTGGGAGTACAGTACACTATTCTGCATTCCTGATTGGCTGCTATTAAAATGTTTCTGTCAGTCTACATTATTAGATAAATGACCTAAATGAAGGACTGTATTAGACTCTATTCAACTGATTACCTATTAAAGCGATTCGCTAATCAACTATGCAGCTTTGTTAGGGTTCAAAAGTAAAAGGCAACACAACATTTAATAAAATGAGGTGAGATTGTGTTTCTTTCTACTTCCTGTCATTTGTCAAGTAACAGCATCTCCGGTTTCCTCATTACACTTAAGATGTGGAGTATCTGTTTCTGTTCAATATGGTCTCAGATCTGCGCAGAGAAGAGCGAGGTTAACCCAGCTGGATTATTTCAGGACCGATTCCAGTGGGAAATGAATATTTGATGCGCTTCTGCATTAATATTAAACCCATCAAAGCATTCAATATTGATGAGGCCATTTTTTTAACCCCGAGACTCCAGCAGCGGCGCTCGAGGGACGGCGACGGCCAAACAAAGCCGGACAAAAACACACACACATGCTCATGACGCACAACTTTACGTCTTTGTTGTCAACAGAGGAACACAAAGGATGAAAGCATGAGAAATCAGCATTAAAAAGAAGGGGCGATCCCAGAATAATAGGTTTATAAAGAGAGGGGGAGATCATGATTGATCGGATGAGCAGACCTCTGATCAGAAAACTACAGGTTTCATGCTAACCTGAACTCAACTGATGGCTCATTTAAAAGTTAGCATCCCCGATATTAGGGCAAATGGTTTGATAAATGACGGTGATCTGTGCTTCTCTAAATTATCCAGCTAGCTCTCTGCAGCTAGCTTGGTCACAGAAGCTAAGCAGGGTTGTGTCTGTTAGTTACTGGATAGGAAAACCAATCAAAAACAGTCAAGCTCAGATCAGTCCAAGCCATTCAAAGAACATCCAGGTGTGGTTATAGACCATTTAACCTACCAAGATTGCCTCTGAAGTAGAGCTGCAGGATTAATCTAAACAAGATTTACCAAAATTCTCAACAGAAACAGCAAAAAACGTCCGCAGATTCTGGCCCTAGTGATGCGACAACACTACTAACCTTCATGTTTCAGAACAGGCCCGAGCGACTCATTTAGTTTGTGTGTGTTTTACTGTTAAAAACAGTAACATGGCATTATATACACATCTGTCCCACTTTCAGATGTACCTCCAGCTGGGTGAAGATCTTGCGTATGTGCCGGTAGCAGCCCTCAGCGATGTCCATGTCCTCCTGGTAGGACTGTCCTCTGAACACCGGCTGAGGAGCGTTGGAAAAGTACTTGTGGAAGGGAAAGTGTGACGCCACGTCCTCCGTCGGCACCTCTCGGCCAGGTTTCGGCTTCACTTTACTCATGTATTCCTCCCAGCGAGACATTATCTACACATACACACACACACAGAGAGAGAGACAGACAGATAAGAGCAGCGCCTGGGGACTTGATGCGCAGAACTCATTAAGAGCGCGTCGCTGGACAAACAGCCTCGTCACAATCTACACTTAATTACTGCAGCACGTGTCCGCCTGTAATCTCTGATCGGAGGTAATGGTGCGTAAAAGATCCCCCGAGGAGCTGATATGAATCTGCAGACCGCAGCGTGACGATCGAACCACGGAGAGAGAGATAAGATGAAAACGAATGAGTGTGTGCGAACATCAACACGACACACCAGCACATCTCAATCAGTCAGACTGGCTGCTGGCAGCGTTTTCAAATCTTAGTCTCCTATTTTGTGCAAATAAGAAAGCAACTGAGGTATTTACTAACTGTAACAAAGGCTACACAATATATTTCAGCATCAATATGGCAAAGTCACATCAACAGACCTGCAATGTTGAGTCTGAATTATAGTGGACCAGAAGCATCTGACCATAATAGAGGGAAAGTTGATCATTTGCATGTGTTTTTAAGGCCTCTGACTGCACATTTCAAGAGATTTTGGCCACAAAGAGTATGTTTGGATGTGTATAAAATTAATTATATTTAATTATTTATATAATTTATGGGGGGGGGGGGGGTTTGTCTTGTTTCTAGTCCAAATATCTACATTTCAAAGCAAAATAAGATCATTTAAAGATAAAATGCTTTAAGATAAAATCTCCTAATTTTGACTTAATTATTTTGAAGGCAAAACTAAATTAATAAACGGTGCTTTATGGTTTTCTGCTGAGTGTAACAGTATTCAAGTACATAAATATAACAATCTAATGTAAAATAACATGGTTATCAACCACTGGGTGTTAAACTTGACCATCATTACATGTTGGCGGTGCATCATTCAATAAATACTAATGAGTCAACCTAGAGTGACCAATTGGGCATCTGGTATAAACAGGCCTGAGAGAGAGTAAACTAACTGTACATTTTCATTGCTGAGTGAACTATCCCTTTAAGGCAGTGTTTCCCAACCATGTTCCTTAAGGCACACCAGCAGTACACATTTTCAACCTCTCCCTAATAAAACACACCTGAATCAACCCATCAGAGCATTAGTAGAGACTGCAAAACCTGAAGTTAATAGGGAGACATCCACAATATGTCGGTGTGCCTCCAGGAACAGGGTTGGGAAACACTGCTTTAAGTGACCAATCTGAATGCAGAGATTGAGCTTGTATTTTTCACAGATGATCAGATCGTGTTCAGGGAGTCATGACAGAGGTGTGTGCGATCCAGTACCTGGTAGAGATAGAAGTGTCCTGCAGTCTCACAGGTGTAGGAGACGTCACCGGGAACATCTAAACTCTCCTGCAGACGCGCAACCTCCTGCAGGAGCTCCAGACGTCTGGACAGCACATAGTTGACTCGTCCATACCTGACACATAATGAGCATAAATGGGAAGCATTCCTTGACTGCGAATTGCTCTGAATGTGTGAGATGTTCTGATTTTAAAACACACGTCACACTCTTAGATCATCATTGATTGACAATTTGAACACTTTTAAAAACATTTACAGACGTTAAATTTAGTGTAAACCTCACCTTTAAATTTGCATAATCTATTTTAAATGACAGATGAGAGTGAAGTGTGAGCCTCGTGCATCTTTCCTCAAGCTTTTAACAGTCAGCTTAAAGCAGGCATGGGCAAACTTGATCCTCGGGAGCCGGTGTCCCTGCAGAGTTTTGCTCCAACGCTAATCAAACACACCTGAACACCCTAATTAGTGTCTTCAAGATCACTAGAAAGCTACAAGCAGGTGTGTTTGATTAGGGTTGGAGCAAAACTATGCATGGACACCGGCCCTCCAGGATCGAGTTTGCCCATCCCTGGCTTAAAGTGTTTTTGCACTGGTGATTTCAAAGGACACGAGGGAGTTCTGCAAATGCGATGAAACATTAATGCAGCATACCATGAAAACAAGCAAACAAATAGAGCGTATTTATTATTAACAGCATCTAACATTCAGACATTAATACTAGAACGCAGCACTTCTGTAGTTTGCTCTTTCAGCTGAATCACTTCTGTTGGTTTCCTCTCGTTTTGTTCACTGGATTCGCTAAAGATATTCATTTGGGACTATAATAGACACGCTGTACATCCTGTAAAGCTAATTAAGGGCCGTTTACATATCGCAGCAGAGAAATAAATAATAAATAATAACATTATGCTAACAGTCATAGAAGTGTCCGAGACTTTGTCTGCATTTGATTGATTGATAATAAAGTGCATTGATTGCCAGCCGTGATGCATTTGAGATCTTAGATCATCTCTAAAGCACACATGAAATCAAAACTAACCATACTGATTTTGTTAGCTCGCATTGCTAGTTTTGTGCATGTCCTGTGCATGTCGTTAAGAAATTGTAGTCTTTAATTGAAATCTGATAATGCACTTCCTGTTTGTTTTCCGTTGTAACATGTTAAATGTTACTATTATTTTTTTTGGATTTATTTATTTATCTTTTTGCGTTGTGTATTGTTTGGCATTTTGACACGCAATACTCCTTCCGACCTCCAGGGGCACTAGGTTGATTTGCACCCTTATAAAGAGCCACTTCCCACAGAGTGTTTGGTAGATGGACACCACATGTATCCCTTTCCCTACCGGCCTTCAAATCCAGTCCAATGTTTTGAGAACTACTGAAGTTATCGCTCAATTGTGAGTATATGTGTCTTTCATTTGATGTGTTGTGTGTAAACAGTTATGTCATTTTTGTTTGCTTGTTTTAGAAAGGACTGTTTATATGTTGCTATCCTTGTGCGTCTGTTGGTTTGCTGTTCTCACTGGGAGATACCAAGTTTATCCATATTCTCGGGGAGCAACACAATCTCACTCAAACAGAGCAACTTGTCTGCTTTCCTACAAACAACCACCTCTCCTAAGGAGTCACAGGACATCATAAGGAATTATTGCATCGCTCTCAAGTGCTCTAAATCAGTGTTTCCCAACCCTGTTCCTGGAGGCACACCAACAGTTCATGTTTTGGATGTCTCCCTCATCTGACCCATTAACCTTAGGTGTTGGAGTCACTTCTGATGTTCTGATGAGTTGTTTCAGGTTTGATTAGGGAGAGGATGAAAATGTGGACTGTTGGCGTGCCTTCGGGAACAGAGTTGGGAAACTCTGCATTAGAAGAGACTCCAAAACTTGAAGTTAATGGGTCAGATGAGGGAGACATCCAAAACATGACCTATTGGTGTGCCTCCAGGAACAGGGTTGGGAAACACTGCTCTAAATAAGTGCTCACTGACTTTTTTTTTCCAGAAAGACTATTTAGTTTCTGACTTTTTGGTATACCTTGTTTGTTCTTGTTGTGATTGATGTTTTTTGTTTGTTTAATTGATGATAAAACCATACACGCGTGTAAAATAAAAAGAGTTTACACTTGATATCATTTGTTTCAAGAGAGTGTTCATTCAGTGCAGCCAAATTCTGTAGAACCCCCTCAGAGTGATACCAAATCGAGGAGAGGAGGTGTTGCACCGTTTAATTCTCAGATTAGGTCTGTCTGAGGTATTGGGCGTGGCCAACATATTTAACCACGCCCCCTCCACCTGTTAGTTTAAACAACAAACAGAAATGCTGAGGCGGAGGAGTCTGTTAGGTTGTGATAACTCTCTCCCTAAGCCCTTTTCCCCATCTTTCTGAATGAAACGCCCACTTCACTACATCCAATCAGCTCACAGTAGAAAAAACAAGCCACGCCCACTGTTTGCTCATTTAATATTCAGTTTCTCTAGGAACTGTGTCATGATAGGGAGAAAAAAAAAAGGTCGCTGACTTTAAGGGTATACTCACTAGGGACAGTTGCCTTGAACCGTGCCGAAGCGCTCTTGTCCCCAAACCGTTCATTGAACAGTAAGAATGATTAATAAATCCAGATGAAACAGTCCCTTAAAAGTCACGTCTCATCTTCAGTTTCGGGCTTAGGCACACTTTGCACTCACACTACAAGCGTACCGCGCCAAAGTCCAACAAAACATATTTAGCCTGCGTCACTATTGTCTGTGTGTGTGTGTGTGTGTGTGTGTGTGTGTATAACAGCTATACCTGCTGAAATCTTTCTCCGTCTCCAGTTCTTCTTCTCCATGACCCAGACGCAGAAGGTGACGTTCATCGATGTCTAGCGCCATAATCTTCTCAAACAGCTGATTCAGAGCCTGAACCACACACACACACACACACACACACACAACAGAAATGTAGGAGGTAACGCAAGTAATATGTGACAGACATTTTCACAGATGCTGAGTTTGGTCCTGATTTACCAGTGTGTGTGACTGATTTCTGTAACTCTGTAAGTGTGTGTACCTGATTGGAGTGTGTGACGATAAGTGTTCTCTGCTCAGGGAAGTTGTGGTACAGGTTGGAGATGATCTGAACAGCCACGTCTGTTTTTCCTGTGCCGGGAGGACCGACAACCTACAGCCCAAAGAACGAGAGAAAGAAAAGACGAATTAGCAAAAGATTACATGACATTAGATTTTAAGCGGAGACAGAGAGAACACGTTTTCTTTCTTTGTCAGGACAGACAAACTCTTTTATCTAATGACTAAACCATTTCCACATGACAAAACTGACAGCCTATGCAAAACTTCATTTCGGATGCGATTAATCTTTGCCCAGCACTAGTATAAATGGAAACATAAAGGGTCCTATTATACACCAGGTGCAATACGTGTTTGGCGTGATTTGTTGCTATTTTCAGACCACCGCAACTGTAATTTTACATTTTGCGTCACATTGTTTAAATAGCAAATCCATTTGCGCCACTTTGTTGACTCATGGGTGTGCTGGCCTAAAAAGGAGGTGTGTTAAGGCGCATTGTTGGCTTGTTAATATTTTGAGGAACTGAAATAGACCGCACCATTGACCGACTGAAACCTGGTCTAAAGTCCAGCTCAGAGCGCATTAGTTATGCACCTTTGTGGGTCCAAATGCTTACACACTGCTTAATACACACAGGATGTACAGCAATACACAAATATTTTTACAGATGAAAACAATTAAAGGATTAAAATGATACAAAATTATTATTTTCTACATCAATATAAACACCACTGCCTCCATGCCTCATCTCAGGGGGCTTTTTCAGTTTATTCATGACGATCTGCATCAGTATTATGTTATTATTATTAGCAGTATTATTTATTATCTGCAGATTTATAGTTGATTTAATAAACACAAGTGTAGATTTGTCCACCTGTGGGGTTTTGGAGACGTCTGCATCACCATATGGGGCATAAGAACAGGACGCGTGTTTGGATATAACTCAGTTTCTTGAACACACTTCATTATTATTGTTCATTTATTCCTTTGCTGGAGATTAGAACTGAATTTAGAAATAATTTTGAAACAAATCGTTGTATTTAACAAACTAAATTAAATATGTAGGCTAATGAATGTCTTCAGTGGAGTGCATACAACACCGTTTCCTTAATCCTTTTCCTACTTAATAAAGAGACTGAATGGAGGAGGCTCGTTCTTTATCCTCGTGCTGTAAATGCTCTGTTTAACTGTTTTCTCTAGTGAAGCGTTCAGTTTTTACACTTACAAAGTCCGACATGTAAATAGCAAATGCGCCATGGTGCGACGCAACTGACTCTTAAAGGGAATGGCAGATGAGATTTTGATTGGTTCAATGCAGGTTATGCTCAAAACACACCCAGAACTCATTAAGAGAACAAGCTCAACCCTGTTAGACCATGCGCCAGGGCGCAGACTGTATTTTCCAGTCCTTAAAATAGCAAAAGTGGACTCGGACACGCCCCTTAATGCTTTTGTGCCATGAGCTTTAGACTTTGCGCCTAGATCGTTAAAATAGAGCCCATAAATAAAATACAAAAATATACCTAGAAAATATATTTACATTAATACTTTACATTTATATTTAATTTGTATCATAAACAAATATTAGATACACATATTGCCAAACACAAAATCATGAGTAGTAATTAGTAGCAGTACGTTTTGTAAAAACAAACTGTTAGATTGAGAGCACTAGAAAAAAGAGAAATGAAGTCTTACCATGGTAAGGCCTGGCTGCATCCCTGCGCGAATGGCTTCAATCTGTGTTGGTGTGAACTGGATGGTGTTTCTGTTAGAGTCAACATAATGCTTCAGAAATCACATTCATGGAGCACAAATCTGTGTGAACGAGCTTCAGCTAGGGTGTACTGCTCGTGTCTGAACTCTAGGAAGGTTTTATGCTGGCTCTGTGTGTGTGTGACGCACCTCTTGGGCTGGTTGTATGGATACGGGCCTCTGTTTGGGGTCACATGAGGCTCCACCAGCAGCACCTGATCTTCCTCACCTGGAGCCGCTTCCTCATCCGCTTTACGCTTTTTACCCTTCACACTCTGCACAGGGAAGTGGATTCTGGTGGAGAGGAGATTCAATTTTAATAACACTTGTGCAAACTGTCCACTTAAATGACTGGTCAACAGACTTACACCATGTCCTAAGAACATGTGACGCTACAAGAACACAATAAGCAATTTGTCTGTCCGCACCAAACACAACATTGAAATACCACTGCATACCCATAATGCACTACACTCCCAGAGAAACGGTAAAGGCTTTAAATTTAATGAATACATATTAAACCAATTTAACATGACCAATAGGCTACAGAGTTACTGATGTTGTTTGAGTCTCAGTTCTGACTTTCATTTTCAAAGCGTCTGCTAGTTATTTTTTTTCTAAGATCTGAGGTGAACTATCTGCTGCTGCTTTTGATATTTATTGTCAACTTTAAAAAAAAAAAGAAAGCTATTTTTGTGCTTTTTTTGTTCTTAAGTCATTTCAGTTTGAGAAACTATTGGTAATTTAAGTATAGCTTAGGTCAAAGTATGAAAACTGCTAAATAAAATGGAGTAAACTTGAATTAAAATCAAGCAGTATTAAAATACTGAACAAAAAGTGATTAGATTAGAGATTGTTGATACGTTAAAATCAATACTTAAATTAAACATTTCTTGTTTTAGTATAGTTGTTTGAATTAATCAAGAGCCCCTATTATGCATTATAAAAGGTCATATTTTGGTTTTGGGGGTCTCCAACAACATATGCATGCATGCAAGGTCGACAAACACTTCCTTTATCTTTTAATATTTATTATTTTTACCTAATTATCCCAATGACTCCCATATGATTCGTTCAGCAATTCATTTGTTCCCAAACCCCTTCTTAGCACGATGATAGTCTGCACTGATTGGTCCAATGACCGAGTCTGTTGCGATTGGTCGACTGCGTTCAACACGAGGCAGATAGAGAAATGCCTCCCATTGCTTATCAACATTGCTGAAGTAGTCAGAGTGCAGAGTGTATGTGTGAGCCCAATGCAGGAGTGCGTTAAAGCAGTGCAGTTTAACACCAGCGTATTACTCTAGACTTAACCATATGTAATAACAAAGACACACATTCAGTGTTAATGCACACCGGCAAAAGCTGAACTATTTTAAAACTTGACCGCCACGTGTGTGTGAGGAACAGCTGATGGTGGCAATAGTAATGACAAACGCCAGAGGATCGCGAGTTTAGTAACGCATTTAAATCGGTAAACAAAGCGGAACGCGTCGCGTTTTCAACGTGGCTTTAGAAGCGATATGAGAATATAAAGGGTTAACAAGATGCAGTACAAGCTGCGTGGAGCGATTACAAGTAACAAAACACAATTAAATACGTAATTTGCAAGCTAGAGAGAATTAGGAGGAAACCATTTTAATCGCACTTACTTACACTTGTGAAATGGAGGAAGAAACTGATAAACTGTGTAGTGTAAACTTCCTGTCAAGCTCTGACAAAGTCCCACACATCAATAGTCTTTTCTGATCCTTCCTTGAACAAACAGCTGACGAATCCCCAGCAGCAGGGAATTATGTTTCCTCATCTTTAGTCATAATCAGTCCCACACACACCCGCACTCCGCTAGTGTTTGCAGGGAAAGGCTCGTTCACGTTTTACCAGATCCGGTGTTTTGTCGATTTGTCCTACCTACCGTTTAAAAAGTAGGTAGCACATTTTGATGATGGAATATGCTACCCATCAGATTTTGCAACCAGTGTAAATTTTAATATGGAGTAGTGTGATGAGTTGTAATGTTGCCCTAACCTACCTAATCCCTAATCCCAACCTCAGAACCGATCAAATACGGTATTGATAGCATAATTGATGGGCAGGATAAAATGTCAGGACACCGGCACTTTATATTTGGAATTGTTTTGTGTCGACATCAATATGAACAGGTAAAAGATCCAGACGAATGACAAATCATTTATATGACTCTGAGTCGACTCCTCTATTAAAGAATCAATAGTATTAAACAGTGCACTTTTAATAACTAAAAACCCGAATAACTAAAAAGATTGTTGTGAAAAACAAAAAATGGAGGTCTAGGAAGTGGTATTTCGTGTTAAAAGAGCAGTGAGAAAGAACCTGAAGGGCGGCATCTGTCGAGCGGGATCCTCCTCGGTCACCTTGACCGTGTGCTCTGGGAAACAGGATCTGAGGTGCTGGATGGACAGGAAGGTGTCGTTGAAGTCCAGGCTGGAGATCTGATTGGGCATCTTGGAGTAATGAGCACTGCCAGGGTCTCCATAACCCAGAATGATGTCGTGAAGCCAGTCGGGAACCACACACTCTGTGTTCATGAGGTTACGAATGGTCTCCAGCACAGCCTGCAAAATAAAAAATAAATAAACAAACAGTTAATTTTTGATCACTATGGATGACTGAAATCACCACAGCTCTGTTTTAAATGTTGGACATTTAAACCACATGGCTTGCTTCTTAAAAACAATACAGATAAATGTGCATTTGATCCGTCTCACATGCTATTCACCTTATTCTCCGCGTACGAGTGGGCGCAGCCATTTGAATCATTTTGGCTTGAGACTTCCGCTCTCATTCACTTCCATTCTTTTTTAGACATTAAAAACAGCTCGTTTTGCTGCTTGGTGTTGCAAACTGATATTTTCTTCTTGTATTATTCTACTTTGTCTGTATTGTCATGTAAACACTTGTTTGTAGAGTGAGTAGTTTGACCGTTTTCTGCCGTTTATTACTCGTAGTCATTTCTCCCATAGGCAGCTGAGTCGGAAGTTCTAAAACAATCGCAAAAACGCGCACACTTCTGCATTGAAGAATAAGGTCAATACAACGACACGTTTCTTGCTCAGAAATAACTATTTATGATGATATTCGACAGCATTAATGTAACACCATTAGTAATATCATTTAGTAATTAATAACGTCACATATTTGCAAACATTGTTGGGTTTGGGTTTTCTTTTTACAATCTATTTAGTTATTCAGGTTTTTTATCTCAGTTTTGGTCATTTTAATAATAATAAACTTGGAATTTTTATTTTAAGATTTAGTCATTTTGACTTAGTCATTAGATTTTTAATTTTCATTTTAATTAAAGTGTATTTCCTTTAATTATTTTTCAGTTTTAGTTTAATTCATTTGAATAATTCAAACAAACGATACGTCAACAAGAAATGTTAATTCATTTAAAGACTCATTTTAATGTTCATGTATCAACAATTTCTTAATCTTATTCAATACATTTTTGTTCAGTTTTTTAATACTACTTGGTTTTTATCCAACTGTTTAGTTTGCCGTTTTCATACTTTGACTTAAACTAAAATTAAAAATACAATACAATAATCCTCGAACTGAAATAAATTAAACAGAAAAAACAACTACGAGCAGTTCTTTAGTTGACAATACATATTTGTATTTAATGTAAAAAGATAGTTAAACCAAAAAAATGACCCATCTAACTAAACTTTGATGAGTTTCTTTCTTCTGTTGAAGGGAATAGATGATATTTTGAAGAAAGCTGTAAACATTGATCTGCACTGTTGGAAAATTACTATGGAAGTCAATGGTTACAGGTTTCCAGATTTCTTCAAAATATCTTTTTTGTCTTCAACGGGTGAGTAAAAATATGACAGAATTTTCATTTTTGGGTGAATTAACCCTTTAACAGTTATAATCATCCTATAGTTAATAGTTTTATGTCGTACTATAAACACAGTCTAGTTTAAAACAGTAAAGTCGGTGTGACCTTGAAGTTGTTCTCTTTAGGTTTGCGCCTCATGATGACGTTGAAGGTCTCGTAAGGATCTTCTGCTCCACTCTGGATGCTGTTGGTCATGTCCTGCTGGTATTGATTCGAATCCAGCCACACTCGGTATGTCCTGGTGTCACCTCTCAGTTTGGGCTTTGGATCAGGACCTTCACGAAAGCATTAGAAAATGGTAAAACAAACGTTTGTACAGAACAAACAGAGAGCCGAACATTTAATCTCACAATACAAGAACATCTTACTGTAATCAATGGTGCCACAAAATTACAAATGAGAGTCACAAGAATGATTCCGCTTTTTAAGCTAATTTGGATTTAACTCTTCACTAAATGTAGAATATCAATAATCAGGGTAAAATTCCAATTAGAGCTACACAATATAATCACGAAAATTATCATTATGTATTGCTCTAATGACATATCATGATATATAGTTATCGCGACATAACGTTGTCGCCATATACAGTTAACGCAATATTTATCGCTAATGCAATATATTGGAAAATATAGTTAACGCAATATATTGTTATGCAAAATAGCATTATCATTATATATCTTTAAAGCAATATATTGTTTTCGAGATATAGTGTTATCGCCATATATCGTTAATGAAACATATTGCTATGGTGATATAGTGTTATCGCCATATATCGTTAACGAAACATATTGCTATGGTGATATAGTGTTATCGCCATATAGCGTTAACGAAATATATTGTTATCAAGATATATTGTTATCGCCATATATTGTTAACGAAACATATTGCTTTGGTGATATCGTGTTATCGCCATATAGCGTTAACGAAATATATTGCTATGGTGATATAGTGTTATCGCCATATATTGTTAACGAAACATATTGCTATGGTGATAGTGTTTATCGCCATATATCATTAACAAAACATTTTGCTATGGTGATATAGTGTTTCGCCATAAAGCATTAACGAAATATAATGTTATCGAGATATTGTGTTATCGCCATATATTGTTAACGAAACATATTGCTATGGTAATATAGTGTTATCTCCATATAGCGTTAACGAAATCTATTGTTATCGAGATATAGTGTTATCGCCATATATTGTTAGCGAAACATATTGCTATGGTGATATAGTGTTATCGCCATATAGTGTTAACGAAATATATTGCTATGGTGATATAGTGTTATCTCCATATAGCGTTAACGAAATATATTGTTATCGAGATATAGTGTTATCGACATATATTGTTAACGAAACATATTGCTATGGTGATATAGTGTTATCGCCATATAGCGTTAAAGAAATATATTGTTATCGAGATGGTGTTATCGCCATTTATTGTTAACGAAATATATTGCTATGGTGATATAGTGTAATCGCCATATAGCGTTAACGAAATATATTGTTATCGAGATATAGCGTTATCGCCATATATTGTTAACGAAACATATTGCTATGGTGATATAGTGTTATCGCCATACAGCGTTAATGAAACATATTGCTATGGTGATATAGTGTTATCGCCATATATTGTTAACGAAACATATCGCTATGGTGATTTAGTGTTATCGCCATATATCGTTAACGAAACATATTGCTATGGTGATATAGTGTTATCGCCATATATCGTTAACGAAACATATTGCTATGGTGATATAGTGTTATCGCCATATATCATTAACGAAATATATTGTTATCGCGACATAGTGTTATTGTGATATGTCATTAACATGATACCAATCTATCTAAACTGAAGTGAAAAGAGACTGAAATCATTGGATCAGAACTGAAGACTGCCGCAAGGTCCTATAAGGTCAGATATTTTAATCGAAATATATTGTTAATATATTGACAAATTAGCTTATTCATTTATTTTTATAGAACCTCAATGTACGCGCGTGTTTGTTGTCTAGAAAAAAAGTTAAAAGCTATATGTACTGCATGTTTCAAATCTAAGATGTTCAATAAAAATAAATAAATAATAATAATAATAATAAATAAATAAATAAAATCACACATGTTGGGGGCATTATTTTTATTCTGGATTTTGCTTGGGAATCAGAGAGTGCGGCTCACCTTCCTCAATGACACGGCCTTGATCATCCAGCATGCCCTGCACCTCGCAGCCCCTCACGTACACTAGACCGGCCTGATCCACAAACGGCTGCCGGCGGTCGAAGCGTGTGCCGTAGGGCAGGTTAGGCCGCACCGTGATCAGAAAGCAAACATCGTGCTTCCGCAGCCCTGCAAAAACCAACAGCAACGTGAAGCTGAACGTTCAGTAATGCTCTTGTTTTGTTCTTCATTTCACCATGTTGAGTTTTAATATTAATCCAGCACAGTAGAAGCATTTTCATTAAAGAAGCAATTGTATTTTCATTTTTTAGCTAAAAGAGATAATATGAGCCAGAAAAAGAGCTAATCTGTGTAATACATGCTCAGCGTGCAGCTTTTACTCTTCCTCCAGCTGTCGTTACTGTGCAGTGTGAAGCAGCTTACACACCCGATGCAGAAAACACTGCGCTATGAAACCCATTCATTTCAATGGCTTGCACTACAGTGGTCCCTTGCTATAACGCAGTTCACCCTTCAGTTTCACAGTTTTTGTGTACAATTTGACATGCTTTTTTTCTACAGCGCATTGTGTTCTGCTTCCTGATTGGCTGTAGACCATTGAATCAAGCTTCTTCAAGCTTTATGTGGATATATTCCTCATGTATGTGAAGTGAATATTAGCAGAGATTCCAGTGCGTTTGTTGACTACAGAGGGTTCATAACACTGAAGCTGCAGAAACTGTCGTAAAAAACACACATCTGGACCGAGCCCCTCCCCCAGAGAAACGACAACCTATATCAACCAATGATTGGCTCTTTTACTAAAACGGGGGGGGCTTCATTCTTGTGGATTCTACAATCTTTGGTTTTAGTTAATGATAATAACCCTGACTTTCTAGACATTTGCTATTGCAAGTCTGTTCAGCGCATGTATGTGTTGTGTTTGTAGAGACAGATGACGTGATCTTTACCCTCCCACTCATTTTTGATGTGGTCTCGGATGTTGAGGTTAATGGTGACGTCAGCGCGGACTCGAGCCGGCCAGTTTTCTCCAATGTTCGGCTTCGCCACCTCCACTATAGAAAAGGAGACGATGGTCTGTGCCATTCTGGCCCATCCACCAAACACCACGCCACCATACTCCGACTGCCTGCGCAAACAAACCCTCCACGTTAACAACACACTATCATTAAACATTTTTCTATTTTCAGATTTTGTGCGGTGTGTTTTCGCCATTTTTAGGTCTACATACTTTTATTGTTAAAGGGCACCTATTATACAAACATCACTTTTATAAGAGATTTAAACACAGTTGTGTGCCAGCAGAGTGTGAATAAGACCAGCTGCCAATGATAAAAATGTATTAACTGTATTGTTTATAATCAGACTTGATAAAACAGTCTGCAGAAACACTTTGATTGACATTCTCTCTTTGTATGATGTCATCAGAGGGGGAAAGCCCCGCCCACTAGTGACCATCTCTCCCTCATTAGCATAGGACATTCGTCTTGTTTTGAATCTGCCACTATGCTGACACACAGGCATTTGTAGCTCCGCCCTCTTCTGAAAAGAGCACAATCTGATTTGAATTTAAAGCGACAGTCACCAAAACACCACAGTTAGGATCAAAGCCTAAAAGAGTCCGTTTCAGAGAGACAGAAAACATTATCAGTGTGGTATTTTAAGCTGAAACTTCACACACACTCATCAGAGACTTATTTTACACCTTGTGAAAAGGGGCATAATAGGTCCCCTTGCAGAAGAAAGAACTGTTTCACATTGAGAACAAACCATGGCTTCATCCGTAAAACAACGTCCTCGATATCCTGACGGATTTCATAGGTGGATTCCAGTCGAAAGAGGTTGAAGTTTCTCAAAAGGTAGTCGTGCAAGGTCAGAAACTGCAGATTCAGCTTCGGGAGAGCCAAACAACCTTCAGGTGCACACACACAACAACAAAACACAGGTTTTACTCATTCTTTAGACTCGTTTTCTTACACCCAAACAATGTCAAATACAGTGATGCACCAAAAATATCTATACATCTGCCGATTAAGACTGGAATGTATTTAAAGTTCACGTAAAAGGCGATATCCAACAACTAGTGTGTCAATATGGTGCGCCTTTAGTGAGTTTTGAAACTACGAATCAATTCACTTGTGTTTAAAAGAGCTGATCAACTTCCGAATTTGTTCATTTTTGTGGGTTTCCAGAAGAATTATACAGGTTAGGGAAGTCTTAACAGACCCATCTGGGTTAGTTCATTCACTCATTCATTCATTTTCCTTCGGCTTACTCCCTTATTCATAAGGGGTCGCCACAGCAGAATGAACCGCCAACTATTACAGCATATGTTTTACGCAGTGGATGCCCTTCCAGCCGCAACCCAGTACTGGGAAACACCCATACACTACGGTCGTTTTTTTTTTTTTTTTCCCCAATTCCCCTATAGCGCATGTGTTTGGACTGGGGGAAACCGGAGCACCCAGAGGAAACCCACGCCAACATGGGGAGAACATGCAAACTCCACACAGAAATGCCAACTGACCTAGTTGGGACTCAAACCAGCGACCTTCTTGCTGTGAAGCCACAGTGCTAACCATTAAGCCCCCGTGTCACCATCATCAGTATTATCTCTTTACCCTCTTAAAGTCAAGTGCTATGTTGGGCTTTCAGCCTGGATTTTGCCTACCCAAATTCAAAAGCTTCCCAAACCCACAGGCAGAGGTGTAAATGCAAAAGTTTGGTCTCATTTTAAAGAAAACCCTTTGAATTTTCATAAAACATTGTTGAAAGTGATTAAAATAACTGTATATGTTGTCTGTGTTATAATAAACCCCTCCAAAAAAGTGACACTTTTAAAAAAAGTGTACCTTTTAGGTTGTGTGTGGTCTAGGTCAGGGGCGTAGCGGACATTTTAAGAGTGGGGGGACGGTTGTATAAGCTCATATGTTCATATAATTATTAATCACCTGTTTCTAAATGGTCTGTCTCTAAAAGTGGAGGGACGGTTGTATGAGCTCATATGTTCATATAAGTATTAATCACCTGTTTCTAAATGGTCTGTCTCTAAAAGTGGGGGGACGGTTGTATAAGCTCATATGTTCATATAATTATTAATCACCTGTTTCTAAATGGTCTGTCTCTAAAAGTAAGGGGGACGGATCCCCCACGTCTCCACCGGTTGCTACGCCCCTGGTCTAGGTTGCTGTAATTTTGTTGGTTCCAGCACATGTCAGTAATCATAGGAAAAAGAAAAATGTCTATCATAATCTATTCTATTCCAACTGATGACAGAACGGAACCACTATTGGGGGTATTGGGCCAGAATGGACCTTTAAAACGTAAAGAATGCGGAACTTTAAAATGTAAAGAATCACAGACCCGGTTCTGGGTACAGGGCACAGCAGACTTGATAATAAACAGCATTTTAAAGTGAGTAAAACTGCTGAAATCATCTTAAATAAAGTCTTGTTATGCACGCTGTCATTTCATGTGGTTTAAATGTGGCACCCCCGGCCTCTGAGCTTGTCTTAACTCACTATATTTGTACTTTTTGCTCAAGAATCTCTTTACATACATTAACTCCATTAACTCAAAGATATTACGCTACAGTTGTGCATGTGCATATTGACCTTCTCCTGAGTAGTACTCGGTGGGGACGATGTTCTCATCCCAGATGATCTTTTCGGTGGGATACAGAGGCATCTGGTTGAGCTGCTCGATCTGTGAGATTCGTCTCTCGTGGTGGGACACCTGAACAGAAGAGAGGACGCTTTGATGAGGCTTCTTTCCTCCATTAAAGCTGCAAATCATGTGCCTGCTGGACAAAATCCTGCTGGGTGAACCGGTGCTATTATCAAACCCAGCAGATGGCCAAATGTAGGCTACATACATCACAGAACAAGAGCCCAATGAGATCCCACCAGCATTTTTAAGATGCATACAGTTCAATACAAACTAGATCTTCTGAAACAGCTAAAAAAATAAATGAAAATCTAGCACATGATCTGATTGAACTTTTGCTTACTGTGTTCAAGCTACTTTTTGTCTGACATTACCATGTGTATGTAAAAACAAACAAACAAATAAACAAACAAACAAATAATAAACAAACAAAACTTACTTTTCTTTTGAAACTAAAGATTTTTTATAAAGTATATCTAAATTTAAACAGCTTTATGTGACCCAGCATCCAATAAAAAGTATTAACTATCCAAACATATAGTTTTAGGCGACGCAGTGGCGCAGTAGGTAGTGCTGCCGCCTCACAGCAAGAAGGTCACTGGTTCGAGAATGGCTGTGTCAGTTGGCGTTTCTGTGTGGAGTTTGCCTGTTCTCCCTGTGTTCACGTGGGTTTCCTCCGGGTGCTCCGGTTTCCCTCACAAGTCCAAACACATGCGGTACAGGTGAATTGGGTAGGCTAAATTGTCCGTAGTGAGTGTGTATTGATGTTTCCCAGAAATGGGTTGCGGCTGGAAGGGCTTCCGCTGCGTTAAACAAATGCTGGATCCCTTTTTGGTATTTCAGAGAGATTTGACTTGACTGTTGCATCTCACCAGGTTATTGCTTTTTCTATTCTTTTAGCTAGACGAGCCATTCTTATCAAACGGAAACAGGTGATTCCTCCATCACATGACATGTGGATCCCAGAAATCTTTAGTAACATAAAACTTGAGAAATTAAGATGTTTACTCGCAGGATCTCTCAAATCTTTTTACAAGACCTGGAGCCCTGTTTTAGACTATATCAAAGGCTTACCCTGTTCAGTTGATATCAGATCTAATACACGGTAATTAATTGGAAAGAGAAAATATTGACTCCTTAATGTGAACTTTTTTTTCCGATTTTATTTATTTATTTATTTTTATTTACTAAATATATATATATATATATATATATATATATATATATATATATATATATATATATATATATATATTTTTTTTTTTTTTTTTTTTTTTTTGCTCTTATCGTATACTTGCTCATTTATCATTAATATTTTTTAAAAAGAATTTCCTTTATTTTTAATTTATTATCATTATGTTTTTTCTTTCAGAGGATATGTTTGTTTATAATTCATAAATGAAATTTATTTTATTTTGAGGGGTTAGTGGGGAAAATAAGAAAAGACAAACTGTAATTTTTCCTATGTTGTATTGTATACAGTGATGTATTGTCTTGTTAAACACCAATAAAAAAAAAAACAAATGAAAAAAAACAAAAACAAATGCTGGATAAGTTGGCGGTTCATTCCGCTGTGGCGACCCCGGATTAATAAAGGGACTAAGCCGAAAAGAAAATGAATGAATGAATGAACATTTAGTTTTTTTATTGATACTTTCTTTCTACTTTGCTTTACTATTGTTTAAACTTTAAAATTGTTAATACTTGAAATTTGTCATATCTCCCTTTGCTGCAATAAAGTAATCTCCATATTGTTCATACTATACTTTTATCTGTATTTACATAGTGATTGCCTGTTATTGCAATAAAAAAACACTGTTTTTATGGACTAAAAGATTTGTTTTACCCCACATTAGGGCTGCACGATTCTGGGTAGAATGAGAATCACGCTTTCGTTAGCTTAAAATCAAGCTCACGATTTTCTTACGATTCTGTAGGTGTAAAGTAAAGGATAATATGAGTGGGCTATTATTAACGTTACTACTCAAACATATGGTTAAACAGCAATAATAATATGTGTAGGTCCACTGTTGGTGAATGCTTGCTGAAGTCAAATCAGATGAATGTGATTTTAGCAGGTTTGCGTCAGCGTTCTGAGACTATGAACTCTTTATACTTGCATATATTACACACTAAAGGAAAACATAAACATAAAATAATCGCCTATTTAACACAGCCTGCATCTTATTAATCAAAAATCAGTGTAAAAACAACAATCTCAAAGCCTTTCTTTATTAAAAATATAAAGTAGCATGCAGAAAACCGCAGAGAACTGGATTTGCTTGAACAAAGTTCTGCTTTTAAATTTTTCTTGTACTTCCAATCATGATAATCCATTGCATTAGGTTTGGTTCAAAGCTCAAACGAGCAAACTCTGCGGAGCAAACATGAGAAAAGGAGTCTGCGGCTCACACGGGATGCAGCTTTTGAGAAATCAAGTGAATGAATGGGCAGCTTATCCTGTCTGAAGCTTAATTAAGTGTTTTATCTGGTTGGTGACCCGCTCTGGCCGAGACGCATGCGTTTGAGCTGCTGAACACTGGAACGACCCCTGACACTGGAGCAGTCACCACATTACAGAGGAAACGCTGCTCTTTTTGATGAGATTTGGAGAGAGTTAATTAAAAGACACCGGAGCAGGACCACCGATGGGCCTGCACACATCTGAAACGGCTGAAAACACACTGTATGTGTGGGGAAAAATATGCCTAGCCTCAAACACTAACACCGTAAGAAGAACCTAATCTATAATCAAAGTTATAATTAACAGCTCCAGACATTTAATGCAAAACCTTTTCAACGTGTTTGTCCCACGACACAAACCACAGTCAGGTCAACCGAAATAAACTATATGAGCACAATTTTTGATGAAGGCATTGCAATATTACATTGTTCAGCAATTATGATAATAGTAATAGTAATAAATAATTATAATAATTAAAATAAATGATAAACTGATCGATTAAAATCAACATTAAATAATACTAAATGATCAATCAATCACGAGTCAATGTTAAAGATATTAAAGATTAAAAAAACAATTAAAATACTTTACGAATCGATCAATCCAACATTATATAATAATAATAAATCAATCAATAATAATGTTAATGTTAACATCACCATCAATGTTACATAATAATGTTGCAGTGTGTTGTGATAACGCTTGAGTAGTGCGCTAAAATGAAGCATTTAGCAGAATTGAAACACTCATGATAAAGTATTTTACAGACCAGCAGCTCCAGCAGGAATTCTTTAAGATAGGTCGTTTCTTTTCCATCAGGAAGCTCAGGCAGGAGACACAGGTACGCTGACACCCGGTGGAGGGTACTGGGACTGGAGGCAGAGACACCACAAGAACTACATTAACACTGGAGAACAGCTTACATTTATACACAACATTAACAAACGACATGCGTTAATTCTGTATTGCTAAATGAGTGATGTACTAAATAGATACTTTCAATCCAAACATGCTAATTAAATTGATGTGCAAACTGGAATATTGGCTAAAAGATTTGCGAATAAAGCAGCGTCTCCATCCAAAGAGTCAAAGAGAACAAGACGTCGCTTCCTGATAAAACTGGCGCCAACTATCAGACAGAAAAATGTAGTCTTCACAGTAGGAGAAGCCACTGTGGTCTTTTTTGTTTTATAATAAATGAGAAGACGACGAAGACGAAAACACGATCAGTGTTGCCAGATTGGGCGGTTTTAAATTTGATAGTGTGGGTTAAAAATAGCTTAGGCGGATGGACAAAATTTGGGCGGTTTTGAGACATAGAATTTAGATCCAGCTTTGTTTTAACAAAACGTAACTGTGTGCTCTTACTCCATTCAGTTAGTAGTGATTAACCCATAGTGCAAACTGCGTTAGCCTACTCACAAGCAGGTGAAGGAAAGTTTGTGCACGTGCTTCACGCAGTGCCTGTAGTTAAACTCACAGCAACTTATCATAAAACTTTTATCGTTCATTTGTCCTGCAATTGACAGTAAAACCGAACATAGCAGCGTCGCCTAATAGACGAACAGCACCTCAATGTCTTCAAAAGAACGTAACACGCCTAATGGGACGAACTTATGCGTTCACGCCATTACGCATCAACCTGAATCCATACCAGGAATCCATGGAGCTGCTGTGGAACTCCTGTGTCCTACTAATGTTGTGTCAAACAAGTCACCGTTTCCTGAGTTGCCAAATGAATTATTTTTAGGCTCACTAGATTTACTTGAGACACATTGGAGCACACTAGCCAACTGATATCCTTAAAACTGACCGAAACTAACATCTAAAACACTTTATTTTAATTTCGCAGGATATTTAATGCAAATAATTTATAAACTACTTAAATATCATCTTTCAACAAATAAATCTACAGTATACAGGCGAATAGGTAGTGTAATCTACAGAACAATAAGTGCAGTGTTGTGATGTGATCCATTTGTGTTGCAATTTTACTATTGTGGTTCTGTGACTGTTGGTTGCTGTATGAAAAAAAATATGACAAATAAAATAAAAAGGCAAATTTTTGATTTAAATAAATTAAAAATAAATAAAATATTAATCTAATATTTTGGGCGTTGTTTTGTCTGGGTTTTGGACGGCTTTTGGGCTGGAAAAAGTCAGCTATCACAAATCCAAAGACATGCGGTACAGGTGAATCGGGTAAGCTAAATTGTCTGTAGTGTTTGTGTGAATGAGTGTGTATGGGTGTTTCCCAGTGATGGGTTGCAGCTGGAAGGGCATCCGCTGCGTAAAACATATGCTGGATAAGTTGGTGGCTCAAGGGCTGCTGCTTCATCACACCGAACTGCTCACAGTCAGAAACACAGGCTCCTGGCGTCTCTTACCTGAGATGACCAAAGTGTTTGTTGAGGGATTCTCGCGTGTCCACAGCCGCCACATTAGACAGGGCAAAATCATTGAGCTCCGGGAAATGAGCAAACGCTGCTCTCTGAAAAACAAACCAGTGGCAGACCTTCAATTATCACAACTGAGAGATTTCAGAATAAACCCGCTGAACCAAACAGACACTCAGGAGACTGATCCACTGCCAAAGCTCATTTAACCCTTCATCTGCCATAGTTTCAGCCATGATCTTTCGTCCTTATGTTAATATTAACACAACAAAAAATAAGAGCAAACAATCTAAATGTCAGTTTAGAGGCTGTACACATTCTAGCTCCAAAAACCGTGTGGAAAATGTTAGTCACGTCACAATGTATTTCTAGGTTCATGCGGTGTCTGTCATTGCTAAGCAACCATTAGCCATGCTCCCCGAGAATCCAGTGCTTGTCACGTGACACGAAGTTCACTTCTGCAATTAAGAAAAAATTAAACACCTGGAAAATGCGAGCGCGTCCATTTTTGCGTAGGATGAAAGACGTGATATGGGAATGTCCAGCATGTCACTAGCTCTGATTTCCTCAAGGGATGTTTTCCCCCCTCATGCAAATTTTTCACATTTCTACAAGTACTGCAGTGTTTGGGTTCTCTGCGTTTGCCTGAGGTAATATGTCCACCGTTATTACAGTGTGACGCTGATTGGTTGATTTTTGTCACGTGACTGAAAATTGGAAAAACGCCTGGAAAATGCGAGCGCGTCCATGTTTGCGTAGGATGAAAGAAGTGATATGCGAATGTCCACCATGTCACTAGCTCCGGTTTACACACGGGATGTTTTTCCCTTTACGCAAATGTTTCACTTTTGTATCATTGCTAAGCAACCATTAGCTGTGCTCCCAGAGTATCCACCGCTGACAAACCATATAGCTCTGATAAAAGTTTTATTTTTGAAGGAAATTATCAAGTACTGCAGTGTTTGGGCTCTCTGCGTTTGCCTGAGGTAATTAGTCCACTGTTATTACTTAAATGTGTGTAATCCATAGAAAGTGTGAATCTGATTGGTTGATTTTTGACATTTACACACGCAGTTCGCTTGTGGCATTCTGAAAAACGTAAAAATACCTGGAAAAAGTGAGCGCATCCATGTTTGCGCCGGATAAAATATGTGATATGGGAATGGCCACCATGTCACTAGCTCTGGTTTACTCATGGGATGTTTTTTGCCCTCACTCAAATTTTTCAGTTGAGTTCAATTATTTAAACTAGATGCGATTGAGGCGGATTCCACGCGTCAGCTGCAAACATGCTTGACATCCCACATTATTCATGCTGTACGGCGATAATTCACCTCTATTCACATGTTTGCATTGACTTTGTACATAATCTACTTGTGTCAATACTCCATTTCACATTTCGCTTTTTTCTTTTTTTAGACCTAAGCTAAAGAATTTTTATTATTGTATTACATTACATGGGTAAAAACCTTTGTAATATTTGATTATATTTCAGTTTGGATGATCTATTTATGGGTTTAGAACGTTATACCAGCATCCCTATTGATATTAACCAATTCACGAAGCATGCATTGACAAATACATTATTATTTTTATCTTTCTGAAATTTAATTAATCCTTGAATAAACTTCACTGGTCTCTGCAGGGTTTGCCAGAGACAGATGAGGTGCGTAAGAGTGTGTGTTCACCTGTAGAGAGGTGATTCTGTCATAGTGCAGCGTGGTCATCTCTTTCTGTGTCAGAGCATTACCAGTCTGATCACTGATCTCAAAGCCGGTGTAAAACTTCAGCATGTCCAGCAGCTGCAACAACAAACACAGATTAGTAAAGCATGATTGAACCCATATTAAACGACAACCTTAATTGACCTGAACCATTTTGGAACCATTTTGGAATCTATTTAGCCGATTTTTTATTTTGGCATGGTCACTTTTCGCTTAGCTTAGCATAATGAATGGAATCAAATTGGACCATTAGCATTTCGTTCTAAAAACGAAAAAATATTTAGATAATTTTCCTATTTATAAAATTAAAACAAGTATTCTGTAGTTATATGTAATAAGACCGATGGAAAATGAAAATTACTATTTTTAGGCCAATATTGCTAGAAACTATACTCTCATTATGTGATTATTAAATAAATACAAGATGAAATTGCATCTAAAGTAACATATAACAGATTAATTTTATCTAACAGTATTGTGAAATGACCTTTTTATTAAATAAATTACTTCATTTTTTCAAACCTGAAACAATCAAACTTATATTTTATTCATTGTTGGATTCTCTCTGACACATACATGAGGTGTGTTTACTGAATGTGTGATTCGAGGACTGACTAAAATCACAGCATTGCTCTCGTTTTCCTGCAGTGGTTCAGTGTTCAGTGCTGTACCTGGCAGAACAGGTGACCCTCTTTCTCTCTGCAGGTGAGGTGAGACAGCTGGCATTTGACCATCAGATGAGCATCGTCCAGCACAGTGTTGAACCAGCGGCGAGTCGGGAGCAGAGCCTGCCCAAAGATAGACAAGGTTAATAACATAAAAATTGCACAAAAGCACACGCATCAGTCTCGAATGGGTGCTCAGATGAAAAGCTCAAAGGACAAAAAAGCCAATGCAAAAGGCAGCAACACTAGCGCTCCAAAAATATCAACCTGTAAACCTCGTTAGTGTTACCGACAACACAGTTACCAACAACCCTGTCACCGTCAACCCTGTTACTGTCAACACTGTTACTCTGCTATCGACAATCTTGTTACTGTCAATCCTGTTAACAACAACCCTGTCACCATCAACCCTTTTACTGTTACAGTCAACCCTGTTACCCTGTTTTCGACAATCCTGTTACTGTCAACCCTGTTAACAACAACCCTGTTGCCTTCACCGTCAACCATGTTACTGTTACCATCAACCCTGTTACTGTCACCATCAACCATGAAACTGTTACCGTCAACCCTGCTACTGTTACCGACCACCCCGTTACTCTGCTATTGACAACCCCGTTACTGTTACCATCAACCCTGTTACTGCTATCTACAACCGTTACTCTTACCATCACCCTGTTACTGTTACCATCAACCATGAAACTGTTACCGTCAACCCTGCTACTGTTACCGACCACCCCGTTACTCTGCTATTGACAACCCCGTTACTGTTACCATCAACCCTGTTACTGCTATCTACAACCGTTACTCTTACCATCAACCCTGTTACTGTTACCATCAACCATGAAACTGTTACCGTCAACCCTGCTACTGTTACCGACCACCCCGTTACTCTGCTATTGACAACCCCGTTACTGTTACCATCAACCCTGTTACTGCTATCTACAACCGTTACTCTTACCATCAACCCTGTTACTGTCACCATCAACCATGAAACTGTTACCGTCAACCCTGCTACTGTTACCAACCACCCCGTTACTCTGCTATTGACAACCCCGTTACTGTTAACGTCAACCCGGTTACCAACAACCCAGTAACTGTTTCCATCAACCCTGTTACAAACAACCATTACTGTCAACCCTGTTACTGTTACCGACAACCCTGTTACTGTCAACCCTATTACTGTCACCGTCAACCCTGTTACTGTTACCGACAACCCTGTTACTGCCACCGTCAACCCTGTTACTGTCACTGTCAATCCTGTTACCAACAACCCTGTTACCGTCAACCCTGTCACTGTCAATCCTGTTACCAACAACCCTGTTCCCGTCAACCCTGTTACTGTTATCGAAAACTCTGTTACTGTCACTGTCAATCCTGTTACCGTCAACCCTGTTACCAACAACGCTGTTACTGGCAACCCTGTTACTGTTACTTGCAACCCTCTTACCATCAACCCTTTTACCAACAACCCTGTTACTGTTAACCCTGTTACTGTTACTAGCAACCCTGTTACCGTCAACCCTTTTACCAACAACCCTGTTGTTGTTACAGTCAACCGTTACTGTCACCATCAACCCTGTAAATCTGTTATCGACATCCCTGTTACCGACAACCCTGTCACTCTGTTACTGACAACCCTGTTACAGTCACCGTCAACCCTGCTACTCTTTTACAGTTAACCCTGGTACTATTACCGTCATCATTGTTACCGACAACCATGTTACAGTCAACTCTGCTACGGTCAACCATGCTACTCTGTCGCTTTCAACCCTGTTACTGCCAACCCTGTTAATGTTACCGACAACCCTGTTACCGTTACCATCAGCCCTGTCACTGCTATCGACAACCCTGTTATTGTCAACCATGTTACTCTGTTGCTCTTAACCCTGTTACTGTTAACCCTGCCATGCTTAAATGTAAAAAGTTAAATAATTATTACCAGAGTAAACTTTAAATTAAACTATACATTTGTTGGCTGAATCTTTTTATAAATATTCCATACACATTATTTTCATTTGCTGATAATAATTGTGATATGTCAGTTAATTTCTCGTTTACTTTTTTAAACAACAAAATGCTATGTGGTATTTGGTTTGAGGCTTGCCTCTTCAGCTAAAGCACAAGAAAAATGGTAAAATGTCAACTTTTTATGCTTTAAAAAGTTGAACAATAATTTACACCACAATAAGTAACAGAATCAAATAGTCCAACACATTTATCCAGTTTACCGTAAGCTATAAATGTGTTATCTGTCATTCCAGTTTAAGGAACATTAATGGAAAATGTTGGAAATGCACCAGAAATGCACTTTAAAAACAGTTTTGTTTCAGCTCGTAAAGCAGAGGCTGAACAGCTGGTATAAAAACTTACCTCCAGGTCAATCATGAACTCAATGAATCGCTCACAGTAGTGAATCTTCTCCATGGAGACGCTGCCTAGAGCAACACAAGCCACAAAACACACATTACAGCACTGACAACATGCCTCATTTCACACACACACACACACACACACACAGGGCATTCTGAGGCGGATGGAGGATCTGGCTATGAAGAGTGACAGTATTATGATCGTCTCATAAACTGGCCACTTGAGCGTCACGCCGTCCCGGGCCTGAACAGGTGCAAGATGGGAAGATGGCACGTGGCCTGTGTTAGCAGAGCAGTGAGACGCTGCAGGCGAACATCAGCTGCTCTGAAGCTGGGTCACGTCACAGGATGAAGGAAACACACAGAGACGCGCAAATAAAATCACAGCCTGAGGGGAGGGCAGGAACACTGAAGCATTGTGGGAAACAGAAATCAAGCCCAATTTTAACATGTAGCATTTTAATTGCACTGACAAATGAATATTTTTTGTGGGTGCTTGTCTAGAAAGCAAAACTTCTTTTGGTCAGCTTGTGGTTTATATATCTTTTGGTTGAAATTATTACTGCTTTAAATCATTTACAGTTAAAAACTATCCTAGAACACCATCTGCAGGTAAAAACTAGCTCAGAGTGACGTCTGCTGTTAAAAAGTAGCCTAGAGGGCTATTTGCTGTTAAAAGCTGTCCTAGAGCGCCGTCTGCAGTTATAAACTAGCCTAGACTGCCGTCTTTATTTAAAAAACTAGCCGAGAGCACCATTAGCTGTTAAAAACTAGCCTAGAGCGCCGTCTGCTGTTAAAACCTAGCCTAAAGCGCCATCTGCTGTTGAAAACTAGCCTAGAGCGTCGTCTACCATTATAAACTAGCCTAGAGCGCCGTCTGCCATTATAAACTAGCCTAGAGCACCGCCTGCAGTTAAAAACTAGCCCAGAGCGCCATCTGCTGTTAAAAAAATGCCTAGAGCGCCGTCTGCTGTTAAAAACTAGCCTAGAGCGCCGTCTGCCATTATAAACTAGCCTAGAGCGCCATCTGCTGTTAAAAGCTAGCCTATAGCGCCATCTGCTGTTAAAAACAAGCCTAGAGCGCCGTCTGCCATTATAAACTAGCCTAGAGCGCCATCTGCTGTTAAAAGCTAGCCTAAAGCGCCATCTGCTGTTAAAAACAAGCCTAGAGCGCCGTCTGCCATTATAAACTAGCCTAGAGCGCCATCTGCTGTTAAAAACTAGCCTAAAGCGCCATCTGCTGTTAAAAACTAGCCTAGAGTGCCGTCTTTAGTTAAAAACTAGCAGAGAGCACCATCTGCTGTTAAAAACTAGCCTAGAGTGCCATTTTAGTTAAAAACTAGCCTGTAGCACCGTCAGCTGTTAAAAACTAGCCTAGAGCATCGTCTGCCATTACAAACTAGCCTAGAGCACTGCCTGCAGTTAAAAATTAGCCTAAATCGCCATCTGCTGTTAAAAGCTAACCTAAAGCGGCATCTGCTGTTAAAAGCTAGCCTAAAACGCCATCTGCCATTATAAACTAGCCTAGAGCACCGCCTGCAGTTAAAAACTAGCCCAGAGCACCATCTGCTGTTAAAAACTAGCCTAGAGCACTGTCTACTGTTAAAACTAGCCCAGAGCACCATCTGCTGTTAAAAACTAGCCTAGAGCACTGTCTACTGTTAAAAACTAGCCTAGAGCGCTGTCTACTGTTAAAAACTAGCCTAGAGCGCTGTCTACTGTTAAACACTAGCCTTGAGCGCTGTCTGCTGTTATAAACTAGCCTAAAGCGCCATCTGCTGTTAAAAACTAGCCTAAAGCGCCATCTCCTGTTAAAAAACTAGCCTAGAGCGCTGTCTACTGTTATAAACTAGCCAAGAGCACCGTTTGCAGTTAAAAACTAGCCTAAAGCGCCATCTGCCGTTATAAACTAGCCTGGAACGCCGTCTGCTGTCATAAACCAGCCTAGACCGTTATCTGCTGTTAAAAACTAGCCTTGAGCGCCGTCTACTGTTAAAAACTAGCCTAGAGCGCCATCTGCTGTTAAAAACTAGCCTAAAGCGCCATCTGCTGTTAAAAAAACTAGCCTAGAACGCAGTCTGATGTATAAACTAGCCAAGAGCACAGTTTGCAGTTAAAAACTAGCCTAAAGCACCATCTGCCGTTATAAACTAGCCTAAAACGCCGTCTGCTGTCATAAACTAGCCTAGAGCGTCATCTGCTGTTAAAAACTAGCCTTGAGCGCCGTCTGCTATTATGAACTAGCCTAGGGCGTCATCTGCTGTTATAAACTAGCCAAACATTATCAGAGCACCATGTGCTGCTAAAAACTAGCCTAGAGCGCCGTCTTCTGTTAAAAACAGCATGATACTGAAGCAACGCGTTTACCTGATGCAGAGATGGATTCGAGAACCGCCAGGAATTTCTTTATGAGGGAAGCGAGGAAGGTGCGCTCTTTCTTTGCTCTGTGAAAAACACAGTTGATAAGACACACAGCACACGGTGTTGATACGTTTCATGTTTATGGACTGTGAGAGGCTTCATCTTACTGCTCCTGATCCTGCGTGTTCATCTTCTCATAGTTCTTTTTAATGAGGTTCCAGAACTTCTGCAGTTTAGGGACCGTCTTCAGTTCCTGCTGAAGCCTCGTCTGGAAAATGACCAAATCTGGAGTCACATTCAGACATCTCAAAACAGACTGGACTTTATGTCAGTGCATGAACATATATGCGACATAGGGATTTCAACATTATCCAAATTAAAGCATGTATTCATATTTCCTTTATACGTCTCTCATCTCTACTGATCTCTTGTTAATTAAATGAAATTAATTTAGAAACCACATAACCTGAATTTTCGTTATTTCAGGATATACATTTTTTTTACATTTTCAGAAATTGATGTAGACAATAATAATATTAATAAAAAGTCCTAAAACTATAAAACAATTATAAAGATTACAGGTTTACAGCCCCTGAGCCACTATAAGAACATGAACACAAAAACTTCACTTTCAAAACACCTCTGACAGTCACTTCACCAGGGAAATGCTTCAATACAATAATATATATATATATATATATATATATATATATATATATATATATTAGGGCTGCCCCCGACTAAAGATATTCCTAGTCGACTAACACTCCTGCATTTTAGCGATTAATCAAATAATCGTTCATTTATGATGTTAATATAATAACTTGCGTATATACTAGGAATATAGTCCAAGTTGAAGTTTAACACTTCCATATGACAGAAAATGCTAAAGCATGATATTAGCGCATTCAAAACGAAAATTAAGCGCTTAAAACGGAATAGTAAAGCGTTTAAAGTATACAGTGCTTACACACAAAAATCAGTGGCCGGAACGTTATAGGCTAATTATGACATAAAAACAGCAATCAGACTGCCTGTGCATTTTAATTATTTATTATCAAAAATACAAACTGTAACAGTTACATGTCAAACAAACAAACAAAAAAAAACAGTTTTTAATAAAATAAACTAAAATTCGTTCTTTAAAATAAATCAAATAAACTTATTTTAATTTTTCAAACTTATATAATTTTTATATTGTTCAAAAGGAAAATTAACAAAAACGAACAACTTAATAAATGCACATCGCACAACGCCAAAACTTAGAACAAAAAAGGCGGCGGCAAACAAATTAACAGCCTAAATATTTGATTAAATTGTTTACTACAACTATATTTAAGACAAAATGTGGAACAAATAATTTAAAGAACACTAATACAAATCAAAAATATCAGAGCAAAGCCACAAACTGCCATTAGGACGACGGATGAGTCTTGACTTGAAACAACAAATTAAAAACATCAGACTAATTTTTCTAACAGAATAAAAAACAATTTCTGCATTATATAAAAACGAAAAAATAAAAATAATATGTATTTATTTATTTGTATAGCCTACCCGATATAAAAAATACCCGTTTTTTATATATATAGCCTAACGGATAGCAAACAGAAACACTACAAAAAGGAAATTAAGCATTCTTACCTAAGCTTTCAATTCGATTTTATTTTTTTCATATTATGCGAGAGGAACACCAGCTTGTCCACATTGCTGGGAAGAAGGGAGCTTCTCGACTTGTTCACAATGAAGCCGGCCTTTGAAAAGATGCGCTCTGATGGAGTGGATGTGGAAGGGATACAGTGGAGGCGTTTAGCTGCTTTAGCGAGCTTTGGATATCGATGTTCATTTTTTAGCCACCATGCCAATGGTCCCGAATCAACCTTTGTTTTATCTGCCAAGTACATTTTTAGTTCATCCTTCTCTTCTGCATGCTCCTCCTCATCAATGGCCATAAGCATGGATATCTCGGCCTGCTTTTCCTTTTTCGGTTCGGGCTCACCCTCCTCTGCTGGGCTAATGCTGCCATGCTCGCTTTCTGGCGCAGATTCTGTAGATAAACTTTCTGCCAGATCCGACACTGTGGAGTACGCATCTTCTCGTTCGTGTTGGTCAAAGAATGACAAGCTCTTAAAACGTGGGTCTAAGACAGCAGCTTGTATATAAATGCTGGTCGCAATATTTTCCGTCATTTGCCATCTCGTGTCGATTTCTTTTGCTAGTTCTGTCTTTAGTGCTTTTGTGGTGGGACTGTCTTCGTTGCGCAGCACCAAATGGCGTCTCTTCATGTTTATTAACATGGGCAGTGTGGCAGATAGGGATGCGTTTAAATCCTGAGAAAGCAGCTCAGTGAGAGTGATCATAGGCTTTAGCACTGCTACAGTGTCCTCCGCTGTCAGCCAATGTGCTGTTGTGAGATCTAGGCCTCGTTCAGACCGTTTGGTAATTTCAGGGTCTGACAGCACAGCTGTAACTGGCCATCTCTGTTCCAAGAGTCTCTCCAGCATGAAGTACGTGGAGTTCCATCTTGTAGAGACATCTTGGATAAGTTTGTGTTCTGCATAATTCTGCTGCTTCTGTTTATGAGTCAGAGCTGTTGTAGCCTTGGTACTTTTCTTGAAATGCCCTACAAGGCGTCTAGCAGCAGCGATGCATCGACATATGGGGTCAGTTTTAAGAGCCACGTTTATGCATAACTGTAACGTGTGCCCCGCACAACGGACGCCCTTCGCATTACCCCAGGATGGATCATTAGAAATCAGTTCTGTGCACAACACCATATTAGCGGCATTGTCATGTACGACTGCTACCCTCTTTTCTCCAGGTATTTTAAATTCTTCCATCACTTCACTAAGTCGCTCTTTTATATTGGTTGCTGTGTGGCTCTCCTCCAGCACTTTTGTTTCCAACACAAAAGAATGTAGTTGCCAATCTTCAGACATGAAGTGTGCAGTAACGGTCATGTAACCCTCACTCTGGATAGAGGTCCACGTGTCTGTTGTAAAGCTGACTGCTGTACAACTTTGTATTTTCTTAACAAGAATTTCTTTAGTCGTGTTGAACTTGCTTGTTAAGCCATGCATTATTGTGTCGCGTTTGGGAATGGTGTAGCCTGGTTCGAGGAATTTAAACATTTCTTTGAACCCGTCACCACGGACAACGTTGATTGGTCTCATATCAAGCGCAATGAAATCGACGATTTTCTCTGTGATTTCTCGCTTTCTTTTCTCACTTAGAGGGGGTCTCAAAACTAAACTCTGCTGCTTCATTGTTGACTGCGAAGTTGAAGCGCACGACGCCATATCATCGCTGCTATATTGTGGATGAGCCTAGAGACAAATGCATGTCAAAAACCATGAATATGATTTAACTTAACAGCGCAAATGTGTTTATATCCTTATTGTTAAAACGAGGGGCCATGTGAGGTGGTTAACGTTACTACTTACATGTTTTAAATGATAAGACATATTTGATGTTGACGAGTGATAGGCAAATGTTTGCCTGCAGAGTTTGCAAACAGCCTTTTTAGGGTCGTCCTTCGCCTTTTCAAAATGATCCCACACTTTGGACTTTTTTCCTGACATAATTATTAGCGTCAGCCAGACACCTCTCCCACAAGTGCTCTTTGGTATACCGTGAGGCACGAGATCGCGTTGATCTCTCGTTGCTGATGTCATACACTGACTGCGCAGCCCTTGATTGCGTAATTTCATGTGATTTTTTTTTTTTGCAACTAACCGACTAATGAAAATGTATTCGACCAAGCCCTCTTCATATCGACTAAAGTTTAGTCGACTATTTGGGGGCAGCCCTAATATATATATATATAAATACTTCAATACTGATAAAAAAAGCTGATTTTTAAAATATACATACAAATTTGCACATGAAACCGGTGTACAAACAGTTTTGCAAACACATCATGAGCACCAAAATTGATTGTAAATGTATAACAAAACATGGAAGTCTTTGGAAGAAAGTCATGGAAGAAACAAAGTCATGGAGGAGTTTTGGCACTCCGGCAGCCATTTTAACCAGTCTTATTAAATATATTTAAACTAAACGAGTGGCAAGGTTTCTGTGAATAAATCTGGTCAGTTGTGTTTGAGCAGAGTTTGAGAACGACACAATTAGCACCGCTATAGGACCTTTTGAGAGCACGTCTGCAAAGTGTAATATGTTTATTTGACAAAATTACCGGAAAGCTTTAGGAAAGAAGGAATGTGCTAAATACTTTGTATGTTGTCGTGCCTATAGTTGCTCATTTACAATACTCCAAACTAAAAAATGTTCGTCAGAAGTTCAAATGTGCATAAACATTTTAAAAATAATGCAAATCACACAACTTTTCATAAATGTAAAAACAAACAAACAAACAATATATATATATAAAATTATTGAATAAGACAAATATTACATTTATATAAAATTCATATAAAACTATTTAAAATACTAATTTATTTATTTCATCATTTAATCAATTAATTGAAAAATGTATTAACTGCGCAAAGATTATAATCTGAACCTGCAGCTCATTTCGAAGTCTGCTACTGTCCGCCAGAAATCGCACTTTGGTCACGGACGCATGCTTAGAGAGCCTTCCTGACTGAATGAATGAAATACGCTGTTTTCCACCAAGGCAACCCAGAGTGCTGAAATATAATTGGTTTAACTGGCAGTGGGCGGGTTAAATGACCAAATCAAAGACAGACGTTCAGGCACGTAACGCACATGTTCAAAGCAGAATATCTGACTTCAGCATTGTTTTTCAGATAAACAAGAATGTTCATTTAGCATGTTTCTGAAATATCTGCAAAGATATCATGGTGTTTTTATGCTTTAGAAGAGTCAAACACTCAACTACACATAAAGGTGAGTTGAAAACACTCACATATAGTACCTTTAAGTGAGAGAGAGAGAGAGAGAGAGAGAGAGAGAGAGAGAGAGAGAGTGTTTTAATTTTATTGTCATTTCAGCTTCTATGTCATGGCAAAAAATAAAAATAGATCATCATTACTGCTTAAATACTAAGCAATTATTACATTTAAAATGTTAAACTCTTATTGACGACATCAGAATTTGACTAAATGAATGAATGTTCAGATCATATGGAAATGTGTGTGTGTGATGCATGAATATTCACCGGCAGCAGACACATCCACATGGGCAGAGACACCAGCTTCTGCACCTGCTCACGGATCAAATCCACTTCCTGCAGCGAAGAGCACAACACACAAACAGCCAGTTAACATCTCTGTAACACTGGAAACAGAGCAAAACCTGACAAACCTGAACACACAGCATCTGTCTCTGCGCACTTCCACATTCGTCTAATAGCAACAGCTGTATAAAGTCTCCTGACTGGAGCTCGTCCAACACTACAGAAGAGCGTTCTTCATCGACACACACGTCAGTAGAAACGCACATGATTAGCACACAAACACTAGACAATGAGAGCTCATCAACAACGCTGATGGTCCATCTGCTTGTGTTAGAGACACCATGCCTTAAATTAGCAGGCTGACAAAAATAGATGGAAACAGCCTTGAATTGAAGCCTTCATTGAACCATGTGCTGTTATATTTCTGATGTGTTCAGCTGCAGTGTTATAACCCAGTCTATTTTCTATGTGCAACAGCACCACCAAGTGCTGAAGTGCAGAAAACAAACAGGTGATGTGGTAAATTATGTAGAAAGGGCGATTAAAGGGAATTAACATGCACATGTAAGACAAAAGGTGATTGGGTAAAAATAAATAAATAAAATATGCTGGTTTAAAGTCTCTTCACATCTCGATAGCACTCAATTTATTAGTCTAAACATGTTTTTGATGTATTTACATCACCTGTGGAAGGTGTCAAACTAGGTAAGCAATGATTATAGATTTTTTTTAATCACAGTTTCACAGTTATTATGCATATATTCATTTCAAAACACTACTAGTTTAGCAAAAATCACACGAAATCTGCTTACATTTTACAGAGTTATTTATTGCTGCTCAGTAAGCAGTTATTCATTCATTCATTTTCTTTTCGGCTTAGTCTCTTTATTAATCCGGGGTCGCCACAGCGGAATGAACCGCCAACTTATCCGGCACATGTTTTAAGCAGCGGATGTCCTCCCATCTCTGGGAAACATCCATACACACTCACTCACACTCATACACTACGGACAATTTAGCCTTCCCAATTCATCTGTCCCGTATGTCTTTGGACTGTGGGGGGAAACCGGAGCACCCTGAGGAAACCCACGCAGGGAGAACATGCAAACTCCATACAGAAATGCTAATTGACCCAGCCGAGGCTCGAACCAGAGACCTTCTTGCTGTGAGGCGACAGCACTACCTACTGCGTCGCCTTTAGTAACAACTTAATACAGCTCAAAATAATAATAATAATAATAATAAACAAACAATAGTCCATATCACGTTGGCCAAAAACAATGTTTTTGACATTTAAACAGAAGTCATAATTTTACATTGAAAATAAATGACAGAACACTGAATGAACAAATAATTAAAGATAAGAATAAATAAAAAGTCATACTTTTCTAAGCTACATACACTACCTGACAATGACAAAGAGAAGACGACGAAGTGTGCCCACTTTTGTGCCCCATGACCCCATATGGGGTGAGGACGTTCCTGATGAGTTCAAACTATGGTCCACGAGTAACAAGGTCACATTGTCCTTGTTTCCTTAGATAAGTGTGGGAAAGGTTATGCTGAGGCTTGAAACATTGGATTACAGGTTGGGATTATTCATTAATGCATCTCAAATTATAGCTAAGGCCCAAAATAAAGAGATCTCTAACATTAGGACTATGGTAATGCAAAATAGGATGGCTCTCGACCTTTTGACTGCCTCTGGTGGAGGTGTGTGCGTATTGCTGAACACGACATGTTGCACAAATCAGATGACATCAATAGTGATGCTATGAGAGATGCCTTAGGTACCTTGACTAAATTGAAAAATGCTATGACAGCTGACTATCGCCCCGATCATAACGGTGGATGGAATATTTTCCACAATCTTTTTGGCTGGGTGACGCCTTTTATATCGATGATGATTCCTATTATTGTTGTTTTATTACTGATTTGCTTTTAGCACGATTTGGCATGCTGTTTACACGATTCTAGTATGAATTAGCATGCTGTTAGCATGAACTAGCCCGTAAAATGAAGCGTGTGCACTGACCAGGCTGTTGAAGCAGTGGTCCAGGAAGAGCAGAAGCACTGTTTGCTCCTTCAGCGAGAGGCCGAACTGCTCACCGGACAAACACAACTCCATCACTCGCTGGAAGAAGTGAGGGAAGTGTGTGGGCGCTTTCTTAAACACCTGAAGAGAGAAAAACACAGCATATGTTTTACTGCACATTCACAGCATAACAAACATCTCCGCAAATAAAGCTGAGCCTAAAGTTTACTTTGTTCAACTTCCTCCTAAAAGATTTGCTTGTTTTCCTGCCAATTAGGGCTGGGTGATGATGGACAAATATCATTACACAATTAAAGTCGTCGCCTAAATGTAAAACCAATTGATTAATAGTTTAAATACAACTGAAGCCAAAATGATTAGCCCTCCTGTGAAATTTGTACAATTGTAAAAGTGAAGTTTAACAGAGCAAGGAACTTTCTGAATGTCTTATTTCTTTTAGCTTGGCTGGAACAAAAAGTAGGCTAATTTAAGAAATACATTTTTCGACTGTCTACTTCCAATGACTTCCCTAATTACCCTAACTTGCAGAGTTAACCTAATTAAGCAAGTTAAGGCTTTAAAGCTGAATACTAGTATATTGTAAAATAAAAAGTGAATTATTTTGTGCTGTCATTTCGCCGAAGACTAAATTGGTTATTAAAAATATAATACACTCACTGGCCACTTTATTAGGTACACCTGTCCAATGCAAATTTCTAATCAGCCAATCACATGGCAGCAGCTCAATGCATTTAGGCATGTAGACATGATTAAGACGATCTGCTGCAGGTCAAATCGAGCATCAGGGTGGGGATGGGCATGGTTGTTGCTGCCAGACGGGCTGGTCTGAGTATTTCAGAAACTGCTGATCTACTGGGATTTTCACGCACAACCATCTCTAGGGTTTACAGAGAATGGTCTGAAAAAGAGGAAATATCCAGTGAGCGGCAGTTCTGTGGGCGCAAATGCCTTGTTGATGCCAGAGGTCAGAGGAGAATGGCCAGACTGGTTCCAGCTGCTTGAAAGGCAACAGTAACTCAAATAAGCACTCGTTACAACCGAGGTCTGCAGAAGAGCATCTCTGAACACACAACATTGAGGCGGATGGGCTACAGCAGCAGAAGACCACACCGGGTGCCACTCCTGTCAGCTAAGAACAGGAAACTGAGGCTACAATTCACACAGGCTCACCAAAACTGGACAATAGAAGATTGGAGAAACGTTGCCTGGTCTGATGAGTCTCCATTTCTGCAGCCACATTCGGATGGTTGGGTCAGAATTTGGTCTCAACAACATTAAAGCATGGATCCATCCTGCCTTGTATCAACGGTTCAGGCTGCTGGTGGTGGTGTAATGGTGTGGGGGAGATTTTCTTGGCACACTTTGGGTCCATTAGTACCAATTGAGCATCGTGTCAACGCCACAGCCTACCTGAGTATTGTTGCTGACCATGTCCATCCCTTTATGAGCACAGTGTCTCCATCTTCTGATGGCTACTTCCAGCAGGATAACGCACCATGTCCTAAAGCGTGAATCATCTCAGACTGATTTCTTGAACATGACAATGAATTCACTGTACTCAAATGGCCTCCACAGTCACCAGAGCTCAATCCAATAGAGCACCTTTGGGATGTGGTGGAACGGGAGATTGGCATCATGGATGTGCAGCATCTGTGTGATCCTATCATGTCAATATGGAGCAAAATCTTTGAGGAATATTTCCAGTACCTTGTTGAATCTATGCGACGAAGGATTAAGGCAAAAGGGGGTCCAATCCGGTACTAGTAAGGTGTACCTAATATAGTGGCCGGTGAGTGTATTTATGCATGTATATACATGTGTGTTATTGGACAGATGTTTTCAGTTGCACAAAAATAAGTGCATCACTAGTGAAGCTCATTGTTCAAACACAAAAATTTAATTTCCCATTGCTCTCTTCAACGTGTTTTAAGTGCTTCATGTCTAATCTATCCAGTCATCAACAGCTCCACACAAACCTCCCAAGCGGGAACGTTTTCTCGAAACTTCTCATTGACGATGCAGCAGATGGACATCATGTAGCTGTTAGTGGAGGCTTCAGGTGTGTAGTTCGGCCACAGGAAGTTCTCCAGATACTGACTGCAAAATATACAACAAGAACATCAACACACAACACACAACACACACTACAACTATAACAAAACGTGTGTGTACAGCACTAACCTGAACTCCAGAAGCATAATTTTTCTGATGGAAAATCTGAAAAGAGACAACCAAAGTCAAACAAATCAGTCGAAAATATATATATATATATATAAACACTCGATTAATGTAACCATTTTGAAGAAAATGACTATACTATATGCTATACTATAGCTTTTAGACCTAGGGCCCGGCTATCTTAGAATATCACTGTGCCTGACGTCATAGGGTTGGTACTGTTCCCTCAGCTATAGTAAAACATGCCCTTTTCTTCTAAACAGTTACATAAATCGAGTTTGTTGAATATATTTTCATTAAACTGCAAAGCAATGTACAAAATGTCAACTTGACTGACTGCTTCACTTTAACAACTTCCACAATTCTGAGTACACTGGGTTACACAAAATTGATTTGTGTTGGGACAAGATAAAAGAATTTAGTTCATATTAAATCGACAAATTCAAGTTGATTGAACATAAAATAATGAAGTTGTTACAAAACAAAACTCAAGAATAGTGTTGTTTCAGCTCGTTTAACTCAAATAAGAACAAACAAACGCCCTTTTTTAAGAGGACAAACAAGACAGTACATCTCGGTAGACTTAAGACAACAATAACAACAAAAGTAGCACAACAAACAATAATTACGTTAGCAGTGCACTTCTACAAGATGCAAGCAGGATTAGTACTTACTTTGATTTGAGGATCTCATTCTGGTAGACCTCTTCGATGATCTGAAAATAGAAAATGATTGTCAGATTCTTTATTAATACAGTTTTTAGGTACAAGTTGATCATTCACTACCATATAACATGCACTTTTGGAGATAAACAACATCACTCAACCATTAAGTAAAGCAGTGTTTCCCAACCCTGTTCCTGGAGGCACACCAACAGGACATATTTTGGATGTCTCCGTTATCTGACCCATTAACTTCAGGTGTTGGAGTCTCTTCTGATGTTCTGATGAGTTGTTTCAGGTGTGTTTGATTAGGGAGAGGTTGAAAATGTGTACTGTTGGTGTGCCTTCAGGAACAGGGTTGGGAAACACTGAAGTAAAGGAACCATATATAATTAAAGTAGTTTCTCTCTGTATGGGACAAAGATGTGTTTGGTGTCTGTGCTGAATTTACACATTTATATATGGGTAATATATATATATGGGTAATATATATATATATATATATATATATATATATATATATGGGTAATATATATATATGGGTAATATATATATAAGGGCTGCCAAAATTAGCACGTTAACGCACGTGATTAATTTGAAATATTTAACGCTTTAAAAAAAGTACACAAATAACGAAGTTGCAGTTTTTTTTACTTCCTGTTGTGGCCGATGTGTGTTTAACGTGCCAAGAGATATGGATAAGACCAAGGAAGCGCTTTTAAAAGGAAAGTTTCAGTATAAAACAATTAATGTCGCATCACCGGGTAATCCAGCGTTTCCTCCAGAGTTTCATGCAGAATTTCGGGTGTTTCATTTTTAATCTTATGACTTTAACTGCAGTTCACTCTCATTCAGCAAATGTTCATTCAGGATGAAAATATAAAGTGAAGAGTGCTGTTTTAATTGAATTTGATACCGCATGGCAAACAGAAAGAAAAACCTCAGCATTTCGGGACTCGGGTGATCCTTTAAGATAATCAAAAATCACTGCTTACATGATAGACTCTTAATCAGAGTATCTTAATCATAGAAGCGGAGTATTGGTGTCCATGTAAATGTACTCAGTGAAAGTGCCAGATGATGTCGCAAGCTTTCAAAGACAGCCCATATCTCTGCCTTTAAGTTGCTTCCATGAGCCCACAAATGTTTCATTAAGCTTGACGTGTTCCTTTTACACGCAACTTTTGTAAAGCGTCTGCTTCACGTTGCTGTGTCAGAATCCTTGCTTGTAAAATACAGCCATACTTTAAAACGCTTAGTTAAAGCTAATCTGATGAACATGATCGTGCGTGTTGATGAATCTGAAGGGATGCCTTTTGTGACATATCAGGACACAAATCTGTATAATGACATAGGTATGACACAGTTATTACAAAAAGGAGGTGAAATATGAGGACATTAGTGACGTCCTCATTTCTCAAAAAGCTTATAAATCCCACAGGATGAGTTTAATCAGAGAGTAAAGCTGCTCACTGTCTCCTGTGATGGTTGGGTTTAGGGGTAGGGTGGGGTGAGGGCAGTACAGTATATGGTTTGGACAGTATAAATTATGTACCCACTTTTCACAAAAACAAACGTGTGTGTGTGTGTGTGTGTGTGTGTGTGTGTGTGTGTGTGTGTGTGTGTGTGTGTGTGTGTAGTCCACTTAGAATACAACATGGAAATCATTTTTGTTTGTTATTGGCATTGATTGTTTTGAAATTCATATGGCACTTAAATGCCTGTGTTTTTATTTCTATTTTTATTTTTATTATTAATCATGATTAATTACAAAAAAGTGTGATTAATTAGTTACATTTTTTAATAATTTGACAGCCGCTATATATATATATATATATATATATATATATATATATATATATATATATATATATATATATATATATATATATATATAAATAAATAAAAAATATATAAATAAATATATATATTTATATTTATATATATATATATATATATATATATATATATATATATATATATATATATATATATATATATTTATATATATAAAAAATATATATATATATATAAATAAATAATAATAATAATATATATATATATATTTCAACATAAAGTAATGGTTAACATTTGAAGTATATCAGAATTAAACGTCCTAAGACATGAATGGGTGTTGTTCAATAATTTTAAGACAACCTTGATAAAAGGTTTTGATCCACTTCAGAAGTTGACTACTGTACACTGGTCGGAACATGTGATCATATTACATTTTATTCTATTTTTGATGATTGCTTAGTCCCTTAGTTATCAGCGGTCGCCACAGCGGAATTAACCGCCAACTATTCCAGCATATGTTTTTACACAGCGAATGCCCTTCCAGCCGCAACCCAGTAACTGGGAAACACCCATAAACTCTCGTTATTACACTCACACACTACAGCCAATGTAGTTCATCAATTCCCCTATAGCGCATGTGTTTGGACTGTGGGGGGAACCGGAGCACCTGGAGGAAACACACGCCAATAGGGGGAGAACATGCAGCCGGGACTCAAACCAGCGACCTTCTTGCTGTAAGGCGACAGTGCAAACCACTGAGCCACCGTGCCACTCCAACATAAAGACTTCATAAGGCAATTAATGAGGCACACTGTGACTCCTACATAGCATTGTTGAGTGAGTCACTCATTCATTTTTCTGCTCAGAACAATGAAATGAAACAGGCCAATGTAAAGCTGAATTACACTTTAGTTTTGACGTTTGAAAGCACTTCAAAACTACAAAACTTAATGCTTCAGTCAGAATTAAAGCTCAGAGTTGGTCACGTCTCTTACCTTAGAGTCAAACGGTAATTTATTCTTGACATGAGGAGCCCAGTACTTGTTGGAAAGCTTGAGAGAGAATAAAAACACAAGAATGCATGAGCTTATTGAGTGCAGTTATGCATTTCACTTCTTCATCAACATCATTATCAAGGCTTTAGTGATTGACAAAACCAGCTTTTGGAGCATACACCTGGGTCATAACACTGGGATTCGATATCAATCGATACTGAAACTTTTAAAATGTCCATTTGCTCCTAACCGTTGAGCGCTGTTGTTCGCGTTACTTAACAGCGCTGATTTGATTGGGTGTTCATGTGCTCAACTGTGATTGGCCGTGAAGGTCATCAGTTCACCGAACTCACCGCTGTTTACTGCGTGTAACTACATATACAGGGACACCGGAGCGTACAAATCCAACTTCACCTTGCCATATGTACGAGCAATTCCAGCGTTATGGATGTGACAGTAAAAACTCAACACATAAATTCACATAGAAAGTAGATGTTAACATTATATTGAAACATCTGTTTATATTTTCCAGAACAACTAACCAGAGTTGTGGGAGCAGACAAATATCAATATGGAAACATGTTTTGTACATTAAATGAGGGAAATAAACATGCGTTATGGATATGATCACAAAAAGTCTGCGAGTTTGCAGCAGAAATTCTGTGAATTAACCTGCACAAATGAAACGATGCTAATCAAAAGCAGAAAATATGTCTCTCTATTGAACAGAAATGATTGACTTTAATTGACATTTCTGCATTAATGAGGAAAATTGTCGTTATGGATGTGACCGATGTGAAATTGCCACTTGTTTGACTTTGGTAAAGCAAATATAATTGTTTGAATACGCTGACAGAGGCATTTTTATAGAGGTAAAGTTGGTTTTATATTCGCACATTCGTTCCTTTAATGACCCATATATTGTTAACCACGCTAAGTTGAATATTGAGTCTGAAATAGCACGCAAAGATGACTTCAATACAATATTAGCACTATGTAATTGACTGTGAACAATGTTGTACTTTGATACTTTGATTTAAAAATGCAAAGAATACTTTTCTGAAATTATATTATTAACCTGAAAGTTTGAATGTGCGAATATAAAACCAACTTTACCTCTATCTATGATGGTTATTTGATAGAGGTAAAGTTGGTTTCGAACTTTCTCCTTTATAATATAATTCCAGAAAAGTATCCTTTGCATTTTTAAATAGACAAATTCTAAATAGTGAAATCATATTAGCAGGTAATGAAAGTACAACATTGTTTATAGTGAATTAGATAGTGCTAATGTTGTTTTGAAGTCATACTTGCATGCTAATTCCGATCGAATATTCAAAGTAACATGGTAAACAATATAGGGACTTCTCATTGGCTGCTAATATGATTTCCCTATTTAATTTGCAAAGAATACTTTTCTGAAATTATATTATTAAGGAGAATGTCTGAATATCCGAATATAAACCAACTTTACCTCTATCCATCACAGTACAACATTGTTCACAGTGAATTAGATAGTGTTAATGTTGTTTAGAAGTCATACTTGCATGCTAATTCTGATCGAATATTCAAAGTACCATGGTAAACAATATAGGGACTTCTCATTTGCTGCTAATATGATTTCCCTATTTAGAATTAGCACAGAATACTTTTCTGAAATTATATTATTAAGGAGAATGTCTGAATATCCGAATGTAAAACCAACTTTACCTCTATTTATAAAACCAACTTAAGCGCTTTACCTCTCTGTTCATCACACCTGCGCAGTTGCTGGGGTAAAATCAAAATAAAATCTCACCTGAGTGACAAACTCCGCGTTTATTTGAGACACTGATGGCGCAGAGGTTTTCACCAGCCGCGAGTCTTTCTGCATGACTGACATCTGATTATGATGCTGATGAATTAAATACAACCAAACAATCCTGCGCGTTAGTTTCTTCACTGCAGTTTAATGACTGAAATGTCCATTCACACCAACTAGATCAAACACACGCTGTAACGCCAAACTAATCAATACTGATCATCAATAGAAACTTTGTTTACAACACAGACGTTGTGTGTACGTTTCTAGCTTTAGCCACGAGCTAACATGTGTGCAACTGAAAGTCGCGGCTGATGACAACTTCTGCTTCCTGGGAGCGCATCCAAAATAAAAGTCTTATTTCGTTTACTTTTAATTGCAGAAAACTTGACATTTGGATCACAGTTTTTTTTTATTTCAACTGGGATGTATTAATATATTAAAGTATGCTACCAATATAATTACATTTCAGAACTGCAGAGGCTTTTAGACATAGAGGTAAAGTTGGTTTTATATTCGGATACCCTACTGAAAAATAACAGCTTAAACCAGCCTGGTTTTAGAGGGGTTTTGGTCACTTCCAGGCTAGTTTCCAGCCATTTCCAGCCTGGTCTTAGCTGGCCAGGCTTGAAAATGACCAGCTAAAACCAGCTTGACCAGCCTGGTTTTAGCTGGACATAGCTGGTTTTGGCTGGGCTGCCAGTCTGACTAGGCTGGTCAAGCTGGTTTTAGCTGGTCATCTCCCAGCCTGACCAGCTAAGACCAGGCTGGAAATAGCTGGAAACCAGCCTGGAAGTGGCCAAAACCCCTCTAAAACCAGCCTGGTTGACCAGCTAAAACCAGCCAACCAGCCCAGGCTGTTTTTTTCAGCAGGGTATTCAGACATTCTCCTTAATAATATAATTTCAGAAAAGTATTCTGTGCTAATTCATAGAAATCATATTAGCAGCCAATGACTATCAAAGTACAACATTGTTCACAGTGAATTAGATAATGTTAATGTTGTTTATAAGTCAAACTTGCATGCTAATTCCGATCGAATACTGAAAGTAACATGGTAAACAATATAGAGACTGCTAAATGAACGAATGTATGAATATAAAACCAACTTTACCTCAATCTTTTAGACCACTCTTTCTGAGCAATTCAGTTGCAGTTTTTCCATTATATCTACCACACTTAAAATACCTTTAAAAAATCATGTATATTTATTATTTTAAAAACACCATGACTTTTTTTATAGATTTTATTAATTTGTGTAACATTTCTAGGAATAGAAAATACACTTTTAAAATGAGACTGCCATGCAGGTTTATATTCGAGGTGGTTGCTTATATAACCATGTCTTGCTTCATTTTAAGCCATTTACATCAAGTACAAGACCATTATCAGGGTTTCTTAAGTTAAACTTTAGACGTTTTAGGACATTTTTAAGATCGTTATGAATGAAACTGTAGGAATTTTTCAAATGTTCCAGATGGAAAATAGTTTTATTTGCCCTATCAAAAAAATATTATAATTTAATACATTTAATAATACAATGCATTAATAATTAAAAAAATTAATATTTTAGATTTTATTTCTTAGCAAATATTTTAAATATTGTGTAAAAACAAGCAAGCTCTACTTGTATGTACGTTTTTTCCAACAAAAACTTTCTTTAAAATAAAAATAAAAAATGAACAAAAGTTTTAAAAACTATAATAAACTAAATCTCTGCACAACCATCTGTCCAGGTCGGTGTCCTCGGCAGTAAATACATGGAGAACAAACAAATGTTATTGTAGGGAAAATAATTAAAGATAAATAGAGTTAAAATGACCTTTTAAATAAAAAGTTTAAAGTTTTATTGAGATTGGGATTGTTGGTGATTGTATGGGTTTTGGACAGACTTGGTAGCAATACATGAACAAAGGAAAATTAAGACCAGTTTAAAAAAGATCTAGGACCTACAACTAAACATTTCAGTACATTGAAGACTTTTTAAGGTCTAAAATTTAGATTTTGAGATTTAAGACATTTAAGGACTATTTAAGACCCTGCAGAAACCCTGATAGTATTATTTACCTATAACTAACTGATCAATATTTCAACATTTAGCAGTTTTCCTATTTAACATAAGCTGAAATACCTAACAAAGATTACTTCAGTCTGGATTTAGCCTTTAATCTTATACTCTCATACAAACCTGACCAGGCCACTGTCAGAAATTGTGAATAAAATCTGAACACAGTGATGTGGAAGTTCCCGATTTCAATATGTTATTCATTATAGAACATAGTTGACACGTCTAACGTTTAAACTGAAAATCTATCATTTTACAGGGAAAATAAGCGGAGTTTATATCTCATGGCATCAACACATTCGAAAAAGTTGGGATAGGTCATGTTTACCAGTGTGACGCATCTAATCTTCTGTTACAACAGTCTGCAAATGTCTGGAAAGAGAAACTCGGACAGATCTGGAGTAGGTAAAGTGTGAGTAAACGATGACAGAATAACATTTTTTGAGTGAACTATCCCTTTAATATCCAGACTCATGCTTTCCTTCTGTAACGTTTTATATAATGGTTGGTTAAAACTCCAATTCTGAGGTGATGTGTCCCGTTCTGTTAACTTGCACTGAGATAATGTTGGTTTTATATTCACACATTCATTCAGCGACAACTTGTGACACGGTCTCTATACTGTTTACTATGGTACCTTGAATATTCGGGCTGAAATCACATGTAAGTATGACTTCAAAACAACAACATTAGCACTATTTAATTGACTGTGAACAATGCTTAGCCAAAAGAACGAGTATCTGCAATATCAGCAAATTTTGAGATAAATGCATTGACCGGGTATATTTTCTGTAGAATTTTAGATAATATCACTCTTATTTACAGGCTGAAGCATCCAACTGATGTCTAAGACTTGTCTGAAGAAACCAAAACAAACTTATTTGAATGCGCGTTAGCAAAATAAACAGTAAATGTTGACTTCATACAGACTTTGACTAATATTGGGATTTATACAACAGTTCTGTCTGGTTCTCGAATCTGATTGGCTGATAGCCGTGAGATATTCTGCAATCACAGCACTCGTACAGCCTCTTCACCCTTGTGTATTACTCCACCCACATAGAGTGACAGCACATCAGTAAACTCACTACAGATTGACAAATATTGCAGTTGTTGGACAACATAATGTACTTCTGAGGCTTTTTAGTCAAGAATGTAGTTGTTTAGATTACAACTCTGCAGTTTATTTATAAGGATAGTGCCTATTTTAAATATTCATAATTTCTGAGAGACATCGCCTTGGCATCCATTAGCCTGTCATTAAGCAAAGACGGTTGATGTTGTCCATCCACAAGATGGCAACAGAGACCGCATAATAAGACCTTAGAGGAGAAAAACTCAGCATAATTTCTAACTACAGCTGATCAAATCATGATTAAACAGGTAAGTGATATTCTAAGTTGATCTCTCTCTCTTTTGTATGTTGCAGTGATGTTTTTATACCATAGTAATTGTAGTGTTGGCCACTCTTTGTATAACCCCTAGTTACTTTTTGGTTGGCCATCTGTTACTAGTTCAGTAAACAGAAAGAAAGAAGAAATACCCACATGTGTGTAGCGTATTTCCATATCGCAAACACAACAGCAATCTGATAGTGTTTGCTGTGCTTTGGCTTTGCTTTCGAAGTTACTGTGATCTCCCGATTTCAACAGAGAAATACTGGGAAATCTCTGTAGACTGATGGCATTTCATGCTGTTCAGCCTTATAATCTTAAAATGTCAGCAAAATCAGCTGTTTCGTCATCACTTTAGACATTATGCTAGAGAATTATTCACATGCCAACTCTAAAGTGATGTTAGTGAAGCAGCAACGGCTACCGCTGTTCTGACGTCAGCTGCAGATGTGAATGAACGGCGGAAGAAAGTAGTTCCTCTTACAAAAGGATTTTGAGACTCTCCGTGTTTGATTTTCTTTTTTATTTACATGATTATGCCGTCAAACTGTTGTATAAACGCAATATCACACTCATAGCAGTGCCATATGGCTGTATATTGTCACTGGTGGGACACTAAGACACTCACCGTGCAGCCTTATGCCAACGCACGCCTCCCACCAATGCCTATTGATACTGCTAATTTCTAACTGTTATATTCAAATTTGAAGATCAAGCTTTTTCCAGAGGTCCATAATATTAAAAGTATTTTAGGAATTCATAACTCAGGGAAAATCCAGCTTCTTACATCCCAGTATGAGTTACATTACTGTGAGGATCCACACATACATAATCAAATCCACCACCATTTTGTTTATTTACAAAATTCAAATGTTTATTTCTTCATTCATCTACAGAATCAGTTGGGTATTAAATAACATGAATGATGTAATGGGAAAAGCTGCACTGGAAACTTCATGTTGGAGATTTTGATCTGTAATGACGGTCTTCAGAGCCACAAAGCAAGAACAAATCCTCCTTTGGTATTAACTGTGTGTTCTGACTTGTATCGTATTAGAAGTCTTGCTAACACTTTACAATAAGGTTCAATTAGTTCATGAAACAAACAATGAAAAATACATTACAGCAGTGTTTCCCAACCCTGTTCACGGAGGCACACCAACAGTTCATGTTTTGGATGTCTCCCTCATCTGACCCATTAGCTTCAGGTTTTGGAGTCTCTTCTAATGCAGTTTCCCAACTCTGTTCCTGAAGGCACGCCAACAGTACACATTTTCATCCTCTCCCTAATCAAACACACCTGAAACAACTCATCAGAACATTAGAAGAGACTCCAACACCTGAAGTTAATGGGTCAGATGAGGGAGACATCCAAAATGTGTACTGTTGGTGTGCCTCCAGGAACAGGGTTGGGAAACACTGCATTACAGTGTGCATTCATCTTTGTTAAGGTTCATGAAAATAGTCACCATGCATTAACAAAGGATATCAAGCACAACCATGGATTTTAATGCATAATGCATTAGTAAATGTTAAACTATGACTAATAAATGCTGTTCATGTTAGCTATTAACTAATGAAAGCTAAATGTAAAGTGTGACCAGACAAATCTCACTTAATGTCCAAAGGTCGCTCTTAAATTAAAAGGTTCATTTAGTCTAAAACTAAAATAAAAAATGTTTGGGTCTCACTTCATATTAAGTGTCCTTAACTACTATGTACTTGCATCAAAAAATAAATACAATGTACTGACTGTGTTCATAATGGATTTGAGAACACTGGTGCTCTTGAGTTGGGGTAGTAGTAGGGTTATGGACAGGTTTGGTGGTATGAGTAGGTTTAAGGGTGGGTTAATGTGTAAGGGATGGTCAACAGTGTATTTACAAATGTAATTACAAAATTTTATTACAGAAATAACTACATACAGGTGTTTAATCAAGCATAAGTACACAGTAAATACATGTATTCACACAATAAGTACATTGTAATGAATTATCAATTTCGGTGTAAGTACATAGTCGTAAAGGAGTCTTAATATAAAGTGGGACCATTTGATAATCCATTAGTTACTGAAAAAAGTAATTATATAATGTTAGTGTATGTATGTTTATTGTGTCAACTTGTTGTTGTAACAATAAAATGGTTGGTGTAATAATAATACAGTGTAATTAAAACATATAAAGGATATATGTAATGTTGTGTATTTGATTTATCAGAACGCTCCTCTCTAGAGTTCATTTTTCCAGCTATTGATAAGGGGGGTTTAGATGAAAGATCCACTAGAGGGCGCTGTCTACATTTGAGCAATCCTGAAATATGTTACTTAGGGTATGTTTTGTTGTACGTTTCAGATGACAAATCCACTAGAGGGTGCTGTTTACATTCGTGTGAACCTAAAATACATTACTTAGAATGCTTTTTGTTGCACGTTTCAGATGACAAATCCACTAAAGGGCGCTGTTTACATTTGTGTGAACCTGAAATACTTTACGTAGGGTGCGTTTTGTTGTACGTTTCAGATGAAAAATCCACTAGAGGGCGGTATTTACATTTTTCTGAATCTGAAATACGTTACTTAGGGTACATTTTATTGTACGTTTTAGATGACCAATCCACTAGAGGGCGGTATTTACATTTTTCTGAATCTGAAATACGTTACTTAGGGTACATTTTATTGTACGTTTTAGATGACCATTCCACTAGGACGGCGTTGTCGGAGATGGATAGGACAAAAACTTTTGCATTGCATGTAGTGACAATATGCGCTAGCAAAATAAACATTGTGAATTTGATTTCATCCGTACTTTTAAAAACAATCTGGACATCATCTACCTGATCCTACAGTTTTTACACTCTGAGGTTTATCCAGTCAGTTAATTATCCAAAGAGAACATTCATTTATTCGTTAAAACACACAAAATGCCCACAGATGCTGTATGAAACAGATAAATAAACAGTGATCTACAGTATTAAATGCAGCTGTTTGAGTGAATGTGAGATCTGAGGTCAGCGTTGGTCAGCAGATGTGTGTGTGTGTGAATGTCCGTCTGCTAGTCTATCTGCTGTGTGTACGTCTGAGTCTGTCTGTGGTGTATCTGGCACAGCTGGAGCAGCAGAAACTGGAGTAATACGGGCTGGAGCAAAGACGCGCGTAAACAATCAGCTTACAGTTCGCCAGTTCAGGCTGATCAACACAGTCTGATGAAGAAAACTGACCCCCGTCTGTATCTGTAAACAGAGAGAGAAAGACATTCACAAGTATATCTGATCATTAAGTCATTGAGCTTTGAAGGCAATATAAAATTAGGTAGAATGCGCTGTCTACATTTGTGCCAGTCTGAAATGTGTTAGCTTAGGGTACGTTTTGTTGCACGTTTCAGATGTCAAATCCACTAGAGGGTGCTGTTTACATTTGTGCAAATCTGAAATACATTACTTAGGGTACGTTTTGATGTACGTTTCAAATGACAAATCCACTAGAGGGTGCTGTTTACATTTGTGCAAATCTGAAATACATTACTTAGGGTACGTTTTGATGTACGTTTCAAATGACAAATCCATTAGAGGGCAGTGTTTACATTTTTGTGAATCTCAAATATGTTACTCAGGGTACGTTTTGTTGTTCGTTTCAGATGACAAATCCATTAGAGGGCGCTGTGTACATTTGTACGAATCTAAAATACGTTACTCAGGGTACGTTTTGTTGTATGTTTGAGATGTCAAATCCACAAAATGGAGGTGTTCACATTTCTGTGAATCTCAAATATGTTACTTAGGGTAGTTTTTGTTGTACGTTACAGATTACCAACCCACTAGAGGGCGCTGTTTACATTTGTGCGAATCAGAAATACGTTACTTAGGGTACGTTTTGTCATAAAAAATGAGTAGTTTTTTGATTTTCGTTTTAAAATTAAAAAACGAAAATTTAAATTCAAAGCATTTTTTTATTTTCGTTTTTAAATTTTAAAATTAAAAAATTCAAAAACGAAAACAAAAAAATACTTTAAATTTCAATTTTTGTTTTTTAATTTTAAAACGAAAATCAAAAAACGACTTGTTTTTCATTTTTCAATATCTGTTTCTAAAATGAAAATTCAATGACCAAAAGATACACGGACCCGAACTACATATTTCCAAGGAGTCTGTCAAAGTGTACAGTAAATATCATTGTTGTCAAAAGGAACTAATTATGTTGTCGTCATACTGCCCCCTAGTGTTCATATTACATAGAAACTGCAGTCAAACATATGTCGAAGTATGTATTTGCAGTTTTACACAAATGCAGGGCGAACAGGTCAGTGTATCTTTTGGTCATTGAATTTTCATTTTAGAAACAGATATTGAAAAATAAATAACGAGTCGTTTTTTGATTTTCGTTTTAAAATTAAAAAACGAAAATTGAAATTCAAAGCATTTTTTTATTTTCGTTTTTGAATTTTAAAACGAAAAATCAAAAAACGGCTCGTTTTTCATTTTCTTGTGATGAAAAACGGAAAAACAAAATTCAAAAATGATTTGATTTTCATTTTTTATTTTGAATAACAAAAACTAAAATCACCAGAAAACAAAAACGAATAAAGACTTGTTTTTTTATATTCCGAAACCAGATAGGCAGACGCATTTACGATGATGCAAAGCTGTCACACACAGGCTAGCCTACTATAGGCTATTATTTTTTTCCACTTAATAATGTTATAAAAGGTATTTTGGTATATCTTTTGGTCATTGAATTTTCATTTTAGAAACAGATATTGAAAAATGAAAACGAGTCGTTTTTTGATTTTCGTTTTAAAATTCAAAAACGAAAATAAAAAATGCTTTGAATTCCAATTTTCGTTTTTGAATTTTAAAACGAAAATCAAAAAAACGACTTGTTTTTCATTTTTCAATATCTGTTTCTAAAATGAAAATTCAATGACAAGATACACGGACCCGAACCACATATTTCCAAGGAGTCTGTAAAAGTGTACAGTAAATATCATTGTTGTCAAAAGGAACTAATTATGTTGTCGTCATACTGCCCCCTAGTGTTCATATTACATAGAAACTGCAGTCAAACATATGTCGAAGTATGTATTTGCAGTTTTACACAAATGCAGGGCGAACCGGTCAGTGTATCTTTTGGTCATTGAATTTTCATTTTAGAAACAGATATGGAAAAATAAATAACGAGTCGTTTTTTGATTTTCGTTTTAAAATTCAAAAACGAAAATTGAAATTCAAAGCATTTTTTATTTTCGTTTTTGAATTTTAAAACGAAAAATCAAAAAACGGGTCGTTTCTCATTTTCTTATGATGAAAAACGGAAAAACAAAATTCAAAAATGATTTGATTTTCATTTTTTATTTTGAATAACAAAAACTAAAATCACCAGAAAACAAAAACGAATAAAGACTTGTTTTTTTATATTCCGAAACCAGATAGGCAGACGCATTTACGATGATGCAAAGCTGTCACACACAGGCTAGCCTACTATAGGCTATTATTTTTTTCCACTTAATAATGTTATAAAAGGTATTTTGGTGTATCTTTCATTGAATTTTCATTTTAGAAACAGATATTGAAAATGAAAAATGAGCCGTTTTTTGATTTTCGTTTTAAAATTCAAAAACGAAAATTGAAATTCAAAGCATTTTTTATTTTCGTTTTTGAATTTTAAAACGAAAAATCAAAAAACGGCTCGTTTTTCATTTTCTTATGATGAAAAACGGAAAAACTAAATTCAAAAATTGTTTGATTTTCATTTTTTATTTTGAATAACAAAAACTAAAAACACCAGAAAACAAAAACGAATAAAGACTTGTGTTTTTATATTCCGAAACCAGATAGGCAGACGCATTTACGATGATGCAAAGCTGTCACACACAGGCTAGCCTACTATAGGCTATTATTTTTTTCCACTTAATAATGTTATAAAAGGTATTTTGGTGTATCTTTCAAAAAATTTAAATTCAAAAACGAAAATAAAAAATGCTTTGAATTTCAATTTTCGTTTCTTAATTTTAAAACGAAAATCAAAAAACGACTCGTTATTTATTTTTCAATATCTGTTTCTAAAATGAAAATTCAATGACCAAAAGATACACGGACCCGAACCACATATTTCCAAGGAGTCTGTCAAAGTGCAGATGCAATGCAAGAGATTGATATTGAGTCTCAGAAATCATGAAATAAGGGGGCTTTCGAGAGAAGAATTTGTCGTGAAATGCTTGAGTGATGAGGAAAGGCTTGTTTTCTTCATATCATAGTTATTCCCAGTTTAAATAACCACTTCATTCTTAATTCGACCGAAGCCAAATTGTCTTCACTTCCTAAAGTCAAATAAAATAACTCGATAAACATTATGCATAACTTTGAGCAGGCTAAATGAGCGACATTCATTCTTGTCCTACATTTGAATGCTACATCTGACTATTTAATGAGGAGGTGACTGTGTGACTTGCAGGTTCTATTACATGAAGTGGTGTTTAAACAGGGGTTTTCAAGCTGATTTGAGTATTGTGTTATATTATTCTCTTCACAGACCTTGTTGAGGGGTTTTGGCCAGTCGTATTTCAGCCGCTGCGCTGACGGATAACGTCCCCGTGTAGGCGTTGCAGGTGTACGTGCCCTCGTCCACTGACTGCACATTATTGAGTGTGAGCGTCCCGTCTGCAGACACATGAACACGATGTCCATCCGGCCGCACTGGTACACCATTCCTGTCCAATTAAATGAGGCACATCAGACGTTCAAAGGGTTAATTCACCCAAAAATGACTATTCTGTCATCATTCATTCATTCATTTTCTTTTTCGGCTTAGTCCCTTTATTAATCTGGGGTTGCCATATATTCTGTCATTAATTACTCGTTAATTACTCATTAATTGGCTCAGTGGTTAGCACTGTCGCCTCACAGCAAGAAGGTCGCTAGTTTGACTCTCAGCTGGGTCAGTTGGCATTTCTGTGTGGAGTTTGCATGTTCTCCTCATGTTGGCGTGGGTTTCCTCCGGGTGCTCCAGTTTCCCCCACAATCCAAACACATGTGCTATAGGCTAATTGATCAACTAAACTGGCCGTAATGTGTGTGTGAATGAATATGAACGGATGTTTTCCAGTACTGGGTTGCAGCTGGAAAGGCATCCGTGGTGTAAAACATATGCTGGGTAAGTTGGCGGTTCATTCCGCTGTGGCGACCCCTGATGAATAAACTAAGCCGAAGGAAAATTAATGAATGAATGAATGAACAGTGTTCTCTGAACTGACCTTGACCAGCCGACGCTCACGTTTTCTCCAGTCACGACGCAGGCCAGTTGAGCAGTGCTGCCCTGCACCACATCCACATCTATGGGGGCTCTAGTGATCCTGAGATCCCCTGCAGAAACACATTACAAGCAGAGTATGGGCTGCACAATTCATCCAAGTAAAAGCAAAATGATGAGGTCAGAGTCAAGCAATGTGTTGATTTACACGCTGGTGTTTTCAGCATCTCAGAGACTTGTTTCACAGTAAATACTCACATGCATGGGAGCTCCACTGGTATCTTTGACCAGTGCTAACCATCCTCACATCATGTACTTTAACCCTTTATCAAGCGAAGAACCATCTATGGTTACTTTATTGATGAATTATAGTTTACAATATATGACCTGTCAGTTGGTGTTTCTGTGTGGAGTTTGCATGTTCTCCTCGTGTTTTCTTACCCGGGTTTCCTCCGGGTGCTCTGATTTCCCTTACAGTCCAAACACATGCGGTACAGGTGAATTGGGTAGGCTAAATTGTCCGTAGTGTATGAGTGTGAATGAGTGTGTATGGATGTTTCCCATTGATGGGACAGGCATCCGCTACGTAAAACATATGCTGGATAAGTTGGCGGTTCACTCCGCTGCGGCGACCCAGATTAATAAAGTGACTACGCTGAAAAGAAAATGAATGAATGAATGAATGAATGAATGTATGTATGTATGTATGTAGATAGACAGACAGATAGATAGATAGATAGATAGATAGATAGATAGATAGATAGATAGATAGATAGATAGATAGATAGATAGATAGATAGATAGATAGATAGATAGATAGGTGTGTGTGTGTGTGTGTGTGTATATTATTATGGAATATTTTAATTTGTCGTTTTTAAAATCTTGAATCTTGAACACTCATCAGACACTCCTATATAAATTCTCCTTCAGTGAAGAGTTTCCTGTGCTGTGCGATTAGCTGAGCCTCATAACTAGCCAGCGTAGATTTTTTGTGCACTTTATTAGCACGAAAAACTGCTGTTGTTGAGCTGAGAGGGCAGCTACTGATTGTTTTACTTTTTGATCTCGTCTGGCACCAGTGTAAGAGCTGAAGGCCTGATGTTTTGTTTCATAATGTCTTTTAATATCATATTCCTTCATTACTGCAACTGATTCCTGGCAAATTAAAGACACATTTCCCGCTGACCTCTGTGAAGAAATATTCTTTGCCCCAACGTGACTGAAATTTCCTAAATCCAAAATGTGATTATCAATTATGTTTCCTTCAGTTTGTTCGGTTTGTTTTACTTCATAACAAGAGCTGCTGCCTAATTGAAGGCATGTCATAGCGACACCCGGTGGTTATTTATTGAATTACGTTCATTTTTGTATTGCAGCCCAGATTCTATTAATATTTATAAAAACCCTCGCGGGCCGCCACAAAACTGATTGTGGGCCACAGATGGCCCGCGGGCCATAGTTTGGACACCCCTGGTTTAAAACAATAAAAACTGCTTTTTTTCTAGCCAAAATAAAACAAATAAGACTTTCTCCAGAAGAAAAAATATTATAGGAAATACTGTGAAAAATTCCTGTTACACAGATATTTGAGCAGAGAAATAGAAACACACCCAGAACTCTGAGCTGGACCTGACGCTCCTCAAACTTCTGTGCATCTGTGACTGTGCAGGTATAAAGTCCTGAATCCTCTGCGGTCAGCTGCTTGATCACCAGTGTGCCGTCAGAGTGCTGAGAATGCCTGCATGAGGACACAACACTCAAACAAAGTCCCTTTGAGGCAAGTCATTTCACTTGGCGCCACAGAATTCGGACATACTACTCGGTTTGCATACTATTTTAAATATATAAGTATATTAAAAATATACTATATAGTAGAGAAGTATGAAATTTCAGATGCAGCCTATTAGTTTGAACAGCTTGCATACTGTTTTTAACGTACTATATAGCAGGGAAGTATGCGATTTCAGACACAACCTTTGAATTCAGACATACTACTCAGTTTGCATACTATTAGTACTAGATAGTAGGAAAGAATGCGATTTCAGCACACACTATTCGACTATTGTTTTTAACATATTATATAGTAAGGAAGCATGCGATTTCAGACGCAGCCTATGAATTCAGACATACTACTAGGCTCGCATACTGTTTTTAATGCACTATATAATAGGGAAGTATGTGATTTCAGATGCTGCCTATGAATTCTAACATACTACTCAGCTCGCATACTGTTTTTCACATACTATATAATAGGGAAGTATGCAATTTCAGATCCAGCCTATTAATTCAAACATACTATTAAGCTCCCATACTGTTTTTCACATACTATATAGTAGGGAAGTATGCAATTTCAGATGCAGCCTATGAATTCGGGCATAATACTCAACAAGCTTACAGTTTTTAATGTACTATATAGTAGTGAAGTATGCCATTTCAGATGCAGCCTATAAATTTGTACATACTACTCGGCTCGTATACTGTTTTAACGTACTATATAGTTGGGAAGTATGAAATTTCAGATGCAGCCTGTGAATTCGAACATAATACTCAACTAGCTTACTATTTTTCACATACTATATAGTAAGAAAGTATGAAATTTCAGATGCAGCCTATGAATTCAGACATACTACTTGGCTTGCATACTGTTTCTCAAATACTGTATAATAGGGAAGTATGCGATTTCAGAAGCAGTCTTTAAATTCTGACATACTATTCAGCTCGCATACTGTTTTTCACATTATGTAGTAGGGGGAAGTATGTGATTTCAGATCCAGCCTATGAATTCGGACATATTACTCGGCTCGCATACTGTTTTTCACATACTATATAGTAGGGGGATGTATGTAATTTGAGATGCAGCCTATGAATTCAGACATACTACACGGCTAGCATACTGTTTTTCACATACTGTAGTACAGGGAAGTATGTGATTTCAGAAGCAGCCTTTGAATTTGGACATACTACTCAACTCTCAACTGTTTTTAACATACTATATAGTAGAAAAGTATGTGATTTTAGAAGCAGCCAATAAATTGGAACATACTACTCGGCTTGCATACTGTTTTTCACATACTATAAACTAGGGAAGAATGTGATTTCAGACGCAGCCTATAAATTCGGACATACTACTCGGTAAGCATCCTGTTTTTAACATACTATATAGTACGGAGAAGAATGTGATTTCAAATGCAGGCTATGAATGACATGCTACTCTGCTCGCATACTATTTTTATGTATTGTATATATATGTTATTATGTAGCAGGGGAAAGTATGCGATTTTAGATGCAGCCTTTGAATTCGGATATACTATGCTCTCATACTGATTTTAATATACTATATAGTAGGGGGAAGTATGTGATTTAAAACGCATACTATGAATTCGGACATACGACTCAGCTTGCATACTGTTTTTCATATATTTTATAGTAGGGAATTATGCGATTTCAGACACAGCCTATGAATTCGAACATATTACTCCCTTACATACTGTTTTTTAACTTACGATATAATAGGGACGTATGCTATGAATTCGAACATACTCGCACACTATTTTTAATATACTATCTAGTAGGGAAGTATGTGAATTTAGATGCAGCATATGAATTCTATTTTTAACATACTACATAGTAGGTAAGTATGTGATTTCAGATGCAGCCTAGTATTTGGAACATACTACTAAGCTTGCATACTGTTTTTCACATACTATATAGTAGGGAAGTATGACATTTCAGACGCAGCCTATGAATTCTGGCATACTACTTGGCAAGCATACGGTTTTTAACATACTATATAGTAGGGAAGTATGCGATTTTAGACCCAGCCCATAAATTCGAACATTCTACTCAGCTCGCATACTGTTTTTCACGTATTATATAGTGGGGAATTATGCAATTTCAAACGCAGCCTATGAATTCTTACATACTGTTTTTCCACATACTATATAGTAGGAAAGTATGCAATTTCAGACGCAGCCTATGAATTCTTACATACTGTTTTTCACATACTATATAGTAGGAAAGTATGCAATTTCAGACGCAGCCTATGAATTCTTACATACTGTTTTTCACATACTATATAGTAGGGAATTATGCAATTTCGGACGCAGCCAATTACTTTGATGAGAGCATAAGAAGTGTGGTGTACAGATGATGTACCTGAGTGAGTTGAGTGGCTGTCCAGCTCTGCTCCAGTGAATAGTGACCGCATGTATGGCAGACACTGGCAGAACAGAACACTGCAATTTGGCTGTCTGACCCGCTCGAGCCTCAACCAGCGGAGAATAGTCAATGTTAAACCTAATAAACAAGATAAACAGTGAGAATATACAGTCAAAATGATTAGCCCTCCTGCAAAATCCATATATGAAGAGTGTAAATGATGACAGAAATTTTCATTTTGGGGTGAACGATCCCTTGATATCTCGTACCTGGAAGATGACTGTGATGTGTACGACTGTGAAGAATCCCCCTCTGATATTCCTGCATTGTTTTGGGATGATCCTGTATTTGGGATTAAAGGAACACATGAGGGACATTTTCAATGCTTTAATATTTCTTCCAGATTTCTTTTGTGTTGCTGTGTGGTTGTCGTGAGGTTTCTGATCATCCCTATGAGGTTGCTAGGTGCGCCTAGAAACAACTCAAAAGAGTCCTTTCATAATGTTCTGCTCTCTACATAAAACTGTAAATCTACACTTTAAATTTCAACACAGGCTCATTCTGAAAACGTAGCCCAATATACATTTCTGGAGATTGCCAATTATGTAGCCAGAGTATGTCTGCATTTCATCTTTAAAATAAACGACATGGGGCGGTATGACGCCGTTCCTTTTTGCGCTTACCAGCTGAACACTTACTGCTGTTACCAGTTTGTCCAGTAGCTCGTAGCGTATGTCGGAGGATTTGACACATAGAGCGAAGCTGACCATGACAATGGAGTTTGAGTCTGGTGAAGAACGGTTCCAGAAAGCGGGTAAGACATAAACAAAATGTGGTAAAAATCAGGGGGCTGTGAGGGCTTTTCTTTTTCTGGATTGCTTTTTTAAGACTCTGTGAGAACAGCAGGGGCATGTGGCACTGATGAGAGAAATTTGAGATGTCAAAAAGGATTTACAGCGGCCTCTGGCGGATTCGAGAAAACAAAAAATGCAAAAAACATAGATCCTGGGGCGTATTTGGCGCTCTGCAGAAATGTATATAGGGGTACGTTTTCAGAATGATTCTGGGTTGGTAAATTTAATTGTAGTAGATGTCAAAGCAGTAAAAACACAACGATCCATGCGCAGAGTCCAAAGTGCAGGGCGCAAATGCATTAAGGGTGTGTCAGAATCCACTTTTGCTATTTTAAGGACGTAAAAATCCTCTTTGCGCCGTGGCGCATGGTCTAACAAGGTTGAGCTTATCCTCTTAATGAGTTATAGCAGTGTTTTGAGAATAAACCAATCAGAGTCTCATCTCCCATTCCCTTTAAGAGCCAGTTGCGCCACGCCATAGCGCATTTGCTATTTACATGGCGGACTTTGTAAGTGGAAAAACTGAACACTTCACGAAAGTATTGTTTTATATTTATGTAGGCTAGAAAATAATATGTTTTGTAATATTTTAATCATTTAATCCTTTTTTATTTGTAAAGAAATTTGCGTATTGCTGTATATCCTGTGTGTTTTAAGCAGTGTGTAAGCGAGGCGCACAACTAACGCGCTCTGTGCTGGACTTTAGACCGGCTTTGATCTGATCTATTGAACAGTCTATTTAAGTTCCCTAAAATAGCAATGCGCCTCAACACGCCTCCTTTTTTAGATCAGAACGCCTATGGGCACACATATGAGCGCAAATGCATTTGCTATTTAAACAGTGTGCCGCAAAACGTCAAAAACGACACTTGCGCCAAGCTGAAACTAGCAAACAACAATTGCGTCTTGCCTTGCGCCGCATTAGGCAGGGTGTATGATAGGGCCCTGTATCTGAAAGAGAAACAGCACACCTCTCTCAACCCAAGTAAACATAGCTTTGTTCAGTTTACTTTAAACTTGACTGTAAATTTAATTCATGACATTGAAAAAAAAATTAATAAATGTTTGAATAATTAAGAAGTAAATAGGTAAGTAAATCAATAAATATGTACAGTGCAAAAGCTGGTAATATTTATGTACATGTCATTTTAGCATTTAAAGGGGACCTATTATGCCCCCTGTTACGATATGTAAAATAAGCCAAAATACCACACAGATAATGTTTTATAAGTCTCTGAAACTGACCCTTTGATCCTAATTGTGCCGTTTTGGTGACTGTCGCTTTAAATTCAAATGAGATTTGGCTCTTTTTTTAAAAAGGGTGCGGAGCTACAAATGCCTATGCAATTTTGAATCGAATTCATTTTAGAATTAGGCTGTAGAATTACTTAATGTAGGGAAAGTAAAGCACTGTGAATACTTTAGGATTGCACTGTACAAAAAGGGTTAATCGATGATTAAAAAAAAATTAAAAACAGGAACATGTCAATGGATTTAACACATTAAAGGGTTAGTTCATGCCAAGATAAAAAATTCTGTCATCATTTACTTCAGTTCAGTTCACTTCAGTGCAGTTCTCTTTTTTTTTGTTGTTGGAAAAATGTGATATTTTGAAGAATGTTGAAAATCTGTAACCCACAGGTGTCAAACTCAGCTTCTGGAGGGCCACAGCTCTGCACAGTTTAGTTCCAACCCTAATTAAATACACCAAACTAATTGAGTCCTTCAGTCTTGCTTGAAACCTACAGGTTGAAGCAAGGTTGGAACTAAACTATGCAGGGCTGCGGAGTTTGACACCCCTGCTGTAACCGTTGACCTCCATAGTATTTGTTTTTCCTGCTATGGAAGACTTCTTCAGAATGTCTACTTTAGTGTTCAGCAGAACAAAAATACTCAAAACTGGAATTGAAGGAGTCAAAGGTGAGTAAATGATGTATATTTTTTCATTTTTAGGTGAACTATCCCTTTAACAAGGTAAACTAAAAAAACAAAGCAAAGACTATGAAACAGACCTGACACAGACAGGTAAATGTAGCGGTGATCTCTTTCATGCCCTCTTGTGGCCACACACAGAAACCAGCCAGAGTCCTGCAGTGTTATGGGACCCACCAACAGAGAGCCATCCAACTGCTGCTGATGCCTGGATTATGAATTACTGATCAACAAATCTGAGACACCTTGAAGGTATGGTTTGGTCAAATATGAAAATACTGATTACACATGCAGCTATGATCAGGCTACAACAGTTCTGTGTAGTCAAACAAGAGACTGTAGACTGGTGAATAAAGGTGAACCGGCTCTTTTTAGTTCCTTAAAAACCTGTCTAGCTGCCAAATTCTGAATCAGCTGCAGAGGCTTGATGGTGTTGGTTGGGAGGCCAGCAAGAGAGCATTGCAACAGTCCAGTCTGGACAGGACAAGAGCTTGGACACGCAGTTGAGCAGCATGTTCTGATAGGACGGGTCTGATCTTCCTGACGTTTTAAAGAGCAAATCTGCATGATCAGGCAGCAATGCGGTCTATAAATTTCAGCTGGTCATAATGAACCACTTCTAGGTTCCTGATGTCCTGGAAGGAGTTGTTGTGGAGGTGCCCTGATGTATGGTCAAGTTGTGGTTAATCATTGGGCTGGTCGAGATTACCAGAAATTCAGTTTTGTAGAAACTGAGTTAAAGGAAGTGGTCCTTCATCCCGCAGGAAATATCTGTCAGACTTGCTGACCCCAGTGACAGTCAGACAGGGCAGTGGCAGTGACTGTCTGATTGGAATGAGAGGTAGAGTTGGCTTTACCTTGTCCCTTAATCCTTTCAGCTCTGTTGGCCTCCTCCTTTACTCTAGCTCTACCTAGTCTTCAAGGTCCCACCTAAATCTTACCCGTCACCCTCACTCTTCATCTCCCTGTTTCATTCTAGGGCTTCACCTTCATCAACTCTTGTCTCATTGTGGCTGGTATCAGACCTGTCAGGATACTCCTGCTTCTGGTTCCTTCCACTGTCTATGACACCCTAGGCTCACCAGCCTTGCTCATGCTTAAGGAGTTGAACTTGTAATCAAAAGGTTCGATTCCAGGTCCCGGCAGAAATTGCAGACTTGCTGACCCCAGTGACAGTCAGACAGGGCAGTGGCAGTCAGACTGTCTGATTGGAATGAGAGGTAGAGTTGGCTTCATTTGGCTTTACCTTGTCCCTTAACCCTTTCAGCTCTGTTGGCCTCCTCCTTTACTCTAGCTCTACCTAGTCTTCAAGGTCCCACCTAAATCTTACCCGTCACCCTCACTCTTCATCTCCCTGTTTCATTCTAGGGCTTCACCTTCATCAACTCTTGTCTCATCGTGGCTGGTATCAGACCTGTCAGGATACTCCTGCTTCTGGTTCCTTCCACTGTCTATGACACCCTAGGCTCACCAGCCTTGCTCATGCTTAAGGAGTTGAACTTGTAATCAAAAGGTTCAATTCCAGGTCCTGGCAGAAATTGCAGATGGTGTAGTGAATGAACCGCACTCTCTATATCTTTGACACTCAGCCAAGGTGTTGCAAGGTCTCAAGGTTTTGAGCAAGGTCTCATTTAGTTTATACATACGCCTGCTCTTTAGTTCAGTTCCTTGTTTGGTCTTGCTTGTGTTACATTTCAACTAGTACAGTGTACATAATAAAGTAGCTTAGAATCATAATATGAAATCATGCAATCAATAAAATGTCACTGTATTTTAAGCGTTTTAAAACAGACCAATTGGTGTTTGACATCTGGTTATACATCACGAATAAAGGGGTAGAACACTGAAGGTTATGAAATACTGCAGGTACTCACCTAGTGGCATCGACAGGGACACCATCACGCCTCCACTCCACAAGTACAGTGGAGGAGGGCGGTGGGGTCACCCTGCAGGGCAACACCACCCGCTGACCAACCAGCCCCTCCACCGTGGAGGGATCCGTCTTGTCTATACTCACACCTACAGCCGTCCAACTGAAGCAAAGGAGTGCAGAAATGGAGAACGGAGGGAACAAAGAGTGGGGTAGAGACAGACATGCAAAGAAAGAGTGAATACAGAAAGAAGAACATTTGACTTTATGCTGTACTATGGAAACAGCAAAGCATTTGCTGCAGTCACCACAGCAAGCATAAAGATTGATCTTTAGGTATCCAATGATCTTTAGGTATCCAATACAAGACCCCCAAAACAACAATAGCCCAACATGCTGACCAAAGGAGACAACAAGAAGAGGCTGGAGAACCCAAATTTACACACAGAGAATCAAAACATAAACTTTATTATATATAGACACCTCCTTTAGGCACCAACCATAGAGGGCTATAAGGGTTTAAATAGGCCAAAACTAATCCAACACATCTGTACTTTGGCATTTATCTCTAGGGCGAAGACAAGCTCAAGAATTGTTCATGTTTAAAGCTCATTAGCAAACTCATTGTGATTATTACAACCTTAACCTTAGCAAACTTGGTCGTGGCCTAGTGTCCTGTAGAATGTTGCTCCAACACTAATCAAACATACCCGAACATACTATTCAGTGTCTTCAATATCACTAGAAAGCTACAGGCAGGTGTATTTAATATGGTTGGAACTAAACTTTGCAGGACACCGGACCTCCAGGACCGAGTTTGCCCATCCCTAGTCTAAATAGTACTACATTTACAAAACAAAGCAAATTAGCACAACAGCACAATCCTACAAAAGAACTGATTGGAAACTTAAAGGTTTGTACAGGATTAACAAACAACGCATTGTAAAGGACAGAGAATCAGCAGCTCATTTTCATAAAATCTAAACACAAAGCATAAAGCAGGTGTAGCTACATTTGCAAGCAAGCAGAGTCTATGATGATGTGCATGCAATCCAATAACAACACAGGCACAAAATGGTTTAAGACATGTGTTCATGAGGAATGTTAATAGTGTAAAAACACAAGAAATCTCACCACGCAAACCTAAGACGGTCATGTTATTTAAATATGCATTTGTAGGAGTTTTGATTTCATTTTTGAAAACCAAGCAATAATTTCACTGAAGCCATGCAGTGTGGTGTAGTTTGTTCAGAAGCTAAGTTAAGCTTTTTTTAATTTAGTATTTAGGCTTCATCAATAAAAGTACATACTTTGGGACACAGAACTTGGTATCTGCAATAATCCATAATCAAGTGGGGGGAAATCATATAAGGTTTCAGTCAAAGGAACCAGGGGACTTTTGTCTTTGCCGTAAATCTGTCTATATGTCATCTGTATTGAAAGATTCAGCATTTTTTTCTCTTAATACAAGGTAAGAAACAATTGATTTACTTCCTTAAAACGGGGACAGATTACACAACTTCATCAACATCAATTAAAAACATAAACAAGATCAATGGACTTTTCCCATGGAAGAAATCAATTTCATCGTTGTTCCATTATTTGGTTCCTAGTGTTATTATTAAAGTGTTTGTTTACCCAAAACTTGTGTTATTAATTACTCACCCTCCTGTTCAAAACCCCTTAAAACTTCAGAGTTCATCTTCTGAACACAAATTAAAAGTGCCCTATAAAGAAAATCTGGGTATACCTAGGCATGGTTGAATAATAAGAGTTCAGTATATGTAAATGACCATAATGTGAGCGTCAGACACCTGTTTCCTTGTTCTTATGTAAACTCTACAACTCTAAAACTCCAGTGCTCAATAGGCCAATCAGAACACAAAGCAGACTGTTGCGTGATTTTTGGATTGGGAGAAGGCATTTGACCATGTCCCTCATGGTCCCGCATTCTGTCAGGGGTGCTCTGGGAATATGGGGTCACAGATGCTCTATTAAGGGCTGTCTGGACGCTGTATGAACAGAGCGGGAGTTCGGTTCGCATTGCTGGCAATACGTCCAGTGCATGTTGGACTCCAGTAGGGTTTCCCTTGCCTTGTCACCGGTTCTGTTCATAATTTTTATGGACAGAATTTCTAAGCGCAGACTTAGGCCGAATGGGGTCTGGTTCGGGGACCACAGGATTTCATCTCTGTTATTCACAGATGATGTTGTTTCTATTGGCTTTATTGGTCATGGACCTTCAGCATGCACTGGGGTGGTTTGCTGCCGTGTGTGACGAGGCCAGGAGAATCAGCACCTACAAGTACGAGGCCATGGTGCTCCACTGGAAAAAGGTGGCTTGCTATCTCTAGGTTGGAGGAAAGTCCTTACCCCAGGTGGAGGAGTTCAAGTATCTTGGGGTTTTGTTCACGAGTGAGGGAAGGATGGAATGTGAGATTGACAGGCGGATCGGTGCAGCGACAGCAGTAATGCGGTTGATGTACCGGTCTGTTGTGGTAAAGAAGGAGCTGAGCCGAAAGGCAAAGCGCTCGATTTACCGGCCTCTCAACTTTCCTACTACTACTCCTAGAGACTCCTTGGGTCTTTTGGGATGTTTGCTGACATAACACTGCTAATTTAAACATTCTTTAACCAATAAGTAAAGCTGTTTTATATAGGAGTATATGGTTGGAGTGTTTCATTCGACAACTTTCTGTCTATCATATCAACAACAAACTTGTACAATCCTATAGCTGTGTTGTAAGAACTTGGCAGAAACACAAAGGGAATGATTAGGACCCCACGGCAGATTTTATTAGTGAAATCATGTACCACATACAGACCTTGCGATGGGATGGGGTGGTAAAGTAAAACTAACAACAACAACAACAACAACAAAAAACACCAAAAGCAGCAGAAAATTAGATTAACAGTCTGCGTCAGGGGAAATAATCCGGTCCCAAAGCACAGCAAAGTCCAACACAATGAGTGAGGGGAGTGGACTAATATACAGGGAGTGTGTGAGAGTGTATGTTGATGCAGTAGATTAGTATGATTAAGAAGCGTGAGGCAAGTCCTAAATCATCAAATGACATCACAATACATCTGAACTGCCAGACAAGTGTGTTTTATGGGTGTGTGTGAGTCTGTACAGGGTCCAAAATTAACTTTGATGCTAGCTGGCCGGTAACTTTTAATAAATGTAAACAATATTACAACTGATTTATTTAACTTTAAGGCATCGGTTAATCAGGAAACTACGATTTTCTTCTCTTTGACTTACTGGATGGAAATGCTGCTTTATTCACAAATGTTTTATATGATATTCCAGATTTTGCGCATAACTTGAATTCACATCTTTGGATGGAAACATAGCTAATAAGAGTTTGCACCATACATTTATTGAGAATGCTCTAAATAACCCCAAATAGTCCTCACATTAAGCCACCAAACTAAAATGTGAGGATGTGTCTTCAAGTATTTTTTTAGTGCTGAAGTTTTCCCGAAAGACCAGTATTACTTGTGTTATCATGAAGACAAAAGTTAAGAAATAATCAATAACAATAACGAAATCAAACCTTCATGGCCAGCAAGAAATATTGATGATATTTGATGTTGCACAATTAATTTTAGATCCTGTGTGTGCATAGGCTCAACTCATATGTTAGTGAAGCAATCACTAGCTTTGTGCATGTAAAAAGCATATGCATCTAATATGCCTATGTAAGTCTCTGTGCATGGCCGGTAGGCTCCTTTCTTGGCTTTTCTGCAGGGAGTGAAGGGCAGGCAACAGAAGAGAACTTGCAGGGGCTTGGGCCTGGAAGAGGAGTAGAGCAATCCTAGGCAAGCTGGAGAATCTTACCTGGCAGCCGGGTTGCTCTGCTGCATGGCACTGGAGGCTGGCTGGTGAGCCCGCTGTGCACGGTTTGCTCCACTAGAGCTGTGTTGGAGGTGCGCAGGGAAACGACGTCTATCCTGCTGCAAAGACAAAACATGCGCCTGGACCCGCTGCCTTAGTTCTGATCTCAGGCACATCTTCTGGCATTCCTCCTCTGAGGCGAAATTGTTGCTGTTGCCATGGCAGCCACCATACCAGAAGTGCAAGCAGCGTGAGGCGGAGCGGTCGAAGTAGTAACGGGACGTCCACTGATCGCATGGCCCGACCGTATTGGGTAGGTCACAGGACAGAGAACGTTGTGCTAAGAGGCCAAGAGACAACATGCATCTGTTGTCGAAAGATGAATACGTCTGCAATTTTCCTCAAACAACAGTGTCAAAATAGCAACACAGGTTCATTGGGAATATGTGCCCAGGTCTACATTTTTGAGAACCACAAAATATGTGCATGGGGCTACATCTGGTTGTATTTTGTGTTTAAATTAAAGCTACGGGGCGGTATGAAGCAGGTGACAACTTCTGTTCCTTTTGCACTACTGCTGACCGCTTACCTTAACACAGGTTCATTGTGAATACGTAGCCCTGTATACATTTCTGGAGAGTGTGAATTATGTAGCCAGAGGTACATATGGCTGCATTTCATCCTTAAAATGAACGCTATGCAGCAATATGGATTGCTTTTGAAAACATGTCGGTCGGGTTTAGGAAAGGCAGCGGCTGGGTCAATCTGCTTTTGAAAACACTATCGGTTGGGTTTAGGAAAGGGAGTGGGAGGGGTAATCGATTGGTCGGTTGGTCGGTCAGTTAGTCAGTTGACAGTGGCCTCTGCTGGATCTACGCAAAAAGAGCAGGCACGAACGGCACTCACAAGAAAAATTTGAGATCTGAAAAAGCGTACACAGCGGCCTCTGGCGGATTCGCGAAAACAAAAACTGAAAGTACCTCCTGGGATGTATTTTGTGCTCTCCAGTAATGTATACAGGGGTACGTATCCATAATGAGCCTAGGTTGGCTTACCTCCCTATGGACGGCTTTTCTGCCGTGACCTGGACTACCATCAGACTTGGGACACATAGCAGACTAGTGTTTGAGTCTGGCAAAGGACAGTTCCAGAAACCATGTTGTTAAACTCTCCCCAAAAAAGCAGTAAATGGTGGTAAAAGCACGTGGCCACAATGGCTCTTCTATTCTAGTTTGCTTTGGAAAGCAGTATAGGTTGGGTTTAAGTGGGTCAGTTGATGACAAGCTGATACATTATGCACAACAAGCCGGTTGGCTTCTCTCATGGACGCAGGAGAGAAGGATGTTGAGATTGGCAGAAATGTACACAGCACCTTCTGATGGATTTACGAGAACACATGCCTTAGTAACGTATTTGAGATTGTCAAATATGTACATGATGGCCTCTAATTGATTTATGAAAACAAAATCTCCAAGCAGAAATAGCCCCAGGCACATATTTCATGGTTCTCAAAAGTGTAGCCCTGGACATGTATCTCCATTGAGCCTGGGTTGTAAAATATGGTCTTAATTATTTCATGCTCTTACTCCTTTTAGACTTGACTGTCTTCTGGTCACAATCTATAAAAAAAGTCAAACACTTCTCCAATGACACAAGAACCAATTTTGCCCAAAATATCAGCACCACATCCTCACAAATAACAATATTAAGGGGGGATGTTTACAATTGTACAATTTGTCCATCACCCTCACTGAATTTATAGTGCTAAAGAGGTAGACTCTCAGGAAAATTGTAGACCGAGACCAAAAACATTTTACATGTATGATGTACAATTTCTTCAGTCTTCAACGAACATACTTCTGGGTTGGTACTAGTTTTAGAAAGTTTTGTAGCTTACATCATTAAAGGTGGAACTCCTTATGGTCAATTCACATGTTAGAGAACGCACACAACAGCGAGAACAGGTTGGTTGTATATCATTGGTTGTAGTTAATCACTAAGCAGAAGCTGTTGGTGTTACAGATGCCAGCTAGTAAAGTGCTGTGCAGGTAAACCTCACTCCTTTGTACCCGCAAAGGTGCTCTAGCGACAGACGCTAGAGGCCATGGTCTTTAGCCTCCTTGTTAGAGCAACCGACTCCCATGTGGAGAGTCGCCAGTTCAGTTCCAGCTCAGAACGAATTGGGTGGTATAGGACCGGCGGGGTTACATTGGTGCCGTGACCCGGAAGGGAGTGAGGTCTAGGGGGGCGAGTGTAACAGAGGTCAGCTAGTGAAGTGCTGTGCAGGTAAACCTCACTCCTCTGAACCCGAAAAGTTGCTCTAGCGACAGCTGCTAGAGGCCTTGGTCTTTAGCGTCCTTGCTAGAGCAACGGACTCCCATGAGGAGAATCGCCAGTTCGATCTCAGCTCAAAACGGGTTGGGTGGTGTAGAACAGACAGGCTTACATTGGCACACATCCAGGACCTCTGCTTTTTTCCAGAGAGAATTGCAAAGCTGTATCTTTCTCTTATAAGTATTCAAAAACATTTTGGAGGTAAGAGGGACGCAGAACTACTCCGTAGGAATTCAAGATTAATATGATATTGGCTAAAATGAGCATAATAACCCCCCCTTTAAGTAATGACAACCATAACTAAGTACAACGTGCATTTGTAAAAACAAACACTGTAAAGATAGATGGTCACATAGGCTATACTGGGACTTACTGTTGCTGGGGGGGTTGGAGCACCCTTCCCCATGAGTCCCACCAGCGGCCGTCACACCATCATAGCAGCAGCCGTAGGTGGATGAGTGACAGTCTATGGGTGCAGATGTTACGGTCTCTGACTTTTGAAAGAAAATACAAGAAACAAAAGATAGAAAAAATCAGACAAAGAATGTGACATAAGGGCATAGCTTTATAGGTTTAGCATGTATAAATAAAAACTGGCACATATTCCAGGAAGCCAAAACTGCTTTTCTGACAAAAAAGGAAACTTCCTAAAGGCTAATTTATACTTCTGCATCAAGCACATGCTAGTGCAGCCTTTCCATGGTCAAATGCAAGGCAACAATGAGTAGCGCAAGCTCTGTGAGTGATCAGATTGGTGGCGGTGACGAGTGCTGAGAGAGCTGCAAGCCTGATGGAGTGACTGTTTACAAGTGTGGAGTCCCGTGAAGGAGCTCCAGATGGAAGCTTTAGTTTTGTGTTTACCTTATGATTAAAGTTGTTGCACGTCCGGGAGTGTTATTGCAGAGCAACACAAACAGCACAGAAGTGTTAATGCACGGCTACATGCAACACCTATGACGCCCCTCCCCTCTCTTCATTTTCGATGATTGCAACTACCCTGGTCTTATTAATTAAGGGCCCCACTAAAAAATAATAGTGCATAGGGCCTAAAATTGGACGTGACTGACCCCTAACTTGTTTATTAGTCTCATGTGTCTAAATGCGTCTTTCAACATTGTTGGAATCTATGTGAGTGCATGTTTAATGGCAATAACTGACACGTAACGAGAGATATATCTTTTTTTACACTGAGGCCATGGAGTCAAGAGTGTCATCTGTTCCTTTCACTCTCTGTACCTTTTTTTAATTTGTTTCTAAGTACATTTAGCACTGATAAACAAAATTATCAAGCTAAAGTTGATACAGAGCATAGCTGCAGCAATCCTGGTTCATTCTTGTCCAGGTATGATATCTGCAAAGGGAACACTCACTGATGAAGACCAGTGTGGCCAGGCATCTGAACATCCCTCCATGTTTGGGCCCTGGGCTACAGTTACACCATCATGACAACAGCCGTACCTGAGAGAAGAGTCCATATGCATATTTGCTAAAGCCCAAAACAGTTTGACTACAATACTTTGCAACTATATGTATATGTAGAATGCATCGGTGTGCACTAAGGATTAACTGGGATTATTTAGAAGCAGCTGATTTTTGTTTATAGTGATTTAAGTCCATGTCTACCTGCTCCATGTGCAGGATGGTTGGCCCTGGTCTTGGGGACAGCCCTGGTGCTGTGGTCCACTAGCTAGGGTTCTTCCATCAGGACAGCAGCCGTAGTGAGTCTGGCTACAGTGAGGAGTGAGGGTTGTGCCGTGAGGACTGTGGGCTGCATTGTTTTGAGGGATTTCTGTTGTGTTGGACAATACAACATAACAAGGAACTATTATTAAACTATTTCCTACAGACCGGGGTTTTGCAGATAAATCTTGATAACACCATCTATTTATTACTTCATTAAAGGTAGAAGGGTGTATGCTGCACGACTAAGAAACAAACCTAGCGAGGGATCCTCAAGATACGGCATGAAGCCATGAAGGGTGTTATCATGTCCTGTTGGGTCCTGCATGCTGGGAACCTCTGTTCACACCAATATAAAAGAGAGAGAGAAACTTCAGTGTACAGTACACTCCAAAAGTCATTTGCTCAACCTTCATGTCTTCAAACTGCAAATTATTAAAGATCATTTTAATCAAACATGAGAGGTTTCTATTGACCTTATTCTGCAATGCAGAAGTAAGCACGTTTTTGTGATTGTTTTAGGACTTCTGATCCATTTGCTTATGTGGAAATGACTAGGAATAAGCGGCAGTAAACAGCCAAACTACTTGCTCTACAAACAACTGTGATTATGACAATATATAAAAATAATATAATAGGAAAATACAAATTTGCATCATTAAGTCTTGAGTCAATAAGGTTCCAATGGCTGCACCCACAAGTATATGAAAAGATTAGGTCAAGATGAGAAGAGCATATGGTGCTGTATGCTTTAAAACAGCTGTACTCAGCTTGCATCCAATTCCGTACAAATACCACTTGAACCTAAAATGATCACTAATAAAGTTATGAAAGATTTAAGCAAATTACAAGGGTGTTGATAGTGAGCTGTTTACATTATTCTTTGACACGAATACCAACTTACATGATCTTCATTCTCATTTGTGTGTATAGTTAAACAATAGCCCAGAGCAACATCTACTGTTAAAAACTAACCTAAAGCAATGTCTGCTGTTATAACTATCCAGGAGCGCCATCTGCTGTTAGAAACTATCCTAGAGTGCCATCTGCTGTTAAAAACTAGCCTAGAGCGCCGTCTGCTATTAAAAACTAGCATAGAGCAACATCTGCTGTTAAAAACTAACCTAAAGCATTATCTGCTGTTAAAATCTAGCCTAGAGCAACATCTGCTGTTAAAAACTAGCCTAGAGCGACAACTGCTGTTAAAAACTAACCTAAAGCAATGTCTGCTGTTACAACTATCCTGGAGCGCCATCTGCTGTTAAAAACTATCCTAGAGTGCAATCTGCTGTTAAAAACTAGCCTAGAGTGCCGTCTGCTATTAAAAACTAGCATAGAGTGCCACATGCTGTTAAAAACTAACCTAAAGCATTATCTGCTGTTAAAATCTAGCATAGAGCAACATCTGCTGTTAAAAACTAGCCTAGAGCGACATCTGCTGTTAAAAACTAGTCTAAAGCGCTGTCTGCTGTTGAAAACTAGCCTAGAGCGACATCTGCTGTTAAAAACTAGCCTAGAGCGCTGTCTGCTGTTAAAAACTAGCCTAGAGCGACATCTGCTGTTCAAATCTAGCCTAGAGTGACATCTGCAGTTAAAAACTAGCCTAGAGCGCCATCTGCTGTTATAACTATCCTAGAGCGCCATCTGCTGTTAAAAACTAGCCTAGAGCGCCATCTGCTGTTAAAAACTAGCCTAGAGCAACATCTCCTGTTAAAAACTAGCCTAGAGCGCCGTCTGCTGTTATAACTATCCTAGAGCGCCATCTGCTGTTAAAAACTAGCCTAGAGCGCCATCTGCTGTTAAAAATTAGCCTAGAGCAACATCTCCTGTTAAAAACTAGCCTAGAGCGCCGTCTGCTGTTATAACTATCCTAGAGCGCCATCTGCTGTTAAAAACTAGCCTAGAGCGCCATCTGCTGTTAAAAACTAGCCTAGAGCACCATCTGCTGTTAAAAACTAGCCTAGAGCGCCGTCTGCTGTTAAAAACTAGCCTAGAGCGCCGTCTGCTGTTAAAAACTAGCCTAGACCGACATCTGCTGTTAAAAACTAGCCTAAAGCTCTGTTTACTGTTAAAAACTAGCCTAGAGCAACATCTGCTGTTAAAAACTAACCTAAAGCAATGTCTGCTGTTATAACTATCCTGGAGCGCCATCTGCTGTTAAAAAGTAGCCTAGAGTGCCATCTGCTGTTAAAAACTATCCTAGAGTGCCATCTGCTGTTAAAAACTAGCCTACAGCGCTGTCTGCTGTTAAAAACTAGCCTAGAGCGACATCTGCTGTTTTAAACTAGCCTAGAGCGCTGTCTGCTGTTAAAAACTAGCCTAGAGCGCTGTCTGCTGTTAAAAACTAGCCTAGAGCGCCGTCTGCTGTTAAAAACTAGCCTAGAGCACCATCTGCTGTTAAAAACTAGCCTAGAGCGCCATCTGCTGTTAAAACTAGCCTAGAGCGCCATCTGCTTTTAAAAAACTAGCCTAGAGCGACATCTGCTGTTAAAAACTAGCCTAGAGCGCCGTCTGCTGTTAAAAACTAGCCTAGAGCACCATCTGCTGTTAAAAACTAGCCTCGAGCACCGTCCGCTGTTAAAAACTAGCCTTGAACACCATCTGCTGTTAAAAACTAGGCTAGAGCGCCATCTGCTGTTAAAAACTAGCCTAGAGCGCCATCTGCTGTTAAAAACTAGCCTAGAGCTCTGTTTACTGTTAAAAACTAGCCTAGAAAGCACCATCTGCTGATAAAACCTAGCTCAGAGCACCATCTCCAAGCATGATTACTTTCTGAAATTTACATCTTCATGAAATTTTGGCTCTCCTTGGATCAAGAACTGGCGTGTGAGATGGTTATGCAACTATGTGCATGCATGAATCTGAAAATGACTCTGAATAAAGACTGGAGGAGCACATAAAAAGGTTTCTGTACCCTGAGGCCTGTAGCAAGGCTGGGCGTTGCAGCTCTCTACGGTGGGAGGTTTGGGTTTGCCCTGGCACTCCTCCACCCTATACAGGTTTCTCTGTCTGTCTGAACAGATCACCTGCCGTTCCCGCAGCCCCGAGCCACAGCTTTTAGAGCACTTGAGAGAAAGACGGTTGATGAGCAGGTACGTTTATGTCAAATATAATCAAGAGGAAAGTGCATGCATTTCCAAAGCCCTGTCAGTAAATGAGGTGTGGATTCCCAACGGGCACCTTGATGTTCATACTACATTAAAGAAACATATCAAAAATGTAAATCGATTTGATGACAATTTACTAGCTTGATGTGAAAATGGCATCATATTGACATCTAACACTGACGTTAAAAAGTGACTCATTTTAATAATCGAAAGAATGGATAGTCGATTTCTGACATGATTTTGACGCCAAAGTTAGATGTTAAATTTATGTCAAATTGACATTAAGGTAGAATACATGCATTGTAGGCATCCAAAATACAGTATAAATTTGGAATTTTAAAGGTTCCCTGAAATTAAAATCAAGTTTTTTAGATGTTAGTATCAGTACTGTTAGTTTTTAGGATATCTATAATCTAGTGCGCTCCAAAACAGTGACACAATTAGCATTTAGAAGATATAAAACTGCTATAAACATCCAAAGCTTGCAGGTTGCCACTTCACCTAAATAAATCCATCAATTTCATGTCACCTCATACTTCAGTTTCTCATCAAATCTTCTGACCAATCAAATGCTCTCAAGTATCTGACATACTCCACCCCCTTCTTCTCATTTGCTTTTCATTTTATGCGTTTGAGCTCGACCACTCTCACTGGCAGAGCTGTGATCAACCAAAACACTATTGGCTGTTTTTTTTATAAAAGGGAGGAGCAACAATATGTCCCGCCCTCTCTTTATGTGTCAGATGAAATTATGGGCCCTATCATACACTTGGCCCAATACGTGTTTGCCGTGATTTGTTGCTATTTTCAGACCAGCGCAACCCTAATTTTCACGTTTTGCGTCACGTTGTTTAAATAGCGAATCCATTTGCGTCACTTTGTGGACTCATGGGTGTTCTGGTCTAAAAAGGAGGTGTGTTAAGGTGCACTGTTGGCGCAATACTATTTTGAGGAACTGAAATAGACAGTGGCGACGCAGTGGCACAGTAGGTAGCGCTGTCGCCTCACAGCAGGAAGGTCGCTGGTTCGAGCCTCAGCTGGGTCAGTTGGTGTTTCTGCGTGGAGTTTGCATATTCTCCCTGTGTTCCCGTGGGTTTCCTCCGGGTGCTCTGGTTTCCCCCACAGATATGTGGTACAGGTAAATTGGTATGATTGTGAGTAAGTGTGTATGAATGTTTCCCAGAGATGGGTTGCACCTGGAAGGGCATCTGCTGCGTAAAACATGTGCTGGAGAAGTTGGCGGTTCATTCCGCTGTGGGGACCCTAGATTAATAAAGGGACTAAGCCGAAAAGAAAATGAATGAATGAATGAATGAAATAGACAGCGTCTGAAAGCAGGTCTAAAGTTCAGCGCAGAGTCCATTCGTTATGCACCTACGCAGGTCCAAATGTTTACATGTTGAGAGTGTATGGGTGTTTCCCAGAACTGGGTTGAAGCTGGAAGGGTATCCACTGCGTAAAACATATGCTGGATAAGTTGGTGGTTCATTCCGCAGTGGCAACCCCTGATTAATAAAGGGACTAAGCTGAAAAAAAAATGAATGAATGAATAAAATCAATTAAAGGATTAAACTGTTACAAAAATTATTATTTTCTATATAATTATAAAAACCTCTGCCTCATGTCGGGGGGCTTTTTTAGTTTATTCATAACAATCTGCATTTGTATAATGTTATTATTTACAGCAGTATTATTTATTTTATGCATATTTATATTTGTTTTAATAAAACAAGTTTAGATTTGTCCACCTGTCGGGTTTTAGAGACGGCTGCATCACCATATGGGGTATAAAACAGGATATAACTCAGTTTTGGATATAACTCAGTTTTTTGACCACACTTCGTTATTATTGTTCATTTATTCGTAAGCTGGAAATTATAACAGAATTTAGAAATAGTTTTGACACAAATCTTTGCGCTTAACAAACTAAATTAAATATGTAGGCTAATGGATGTCTTCAGTGGAGTGAGTTTCCACCGTTTCCTTACTCCACCAAAGTAAAGGAGTAAAGTAAAGAGTAAAAGTAAAGAGAACGTAAAGAGGCTGAATGGAGGAGGCTCGTTTTTTATCCTTGTGGTGCAGATGGTCTGTTTAACTGTTTTCTCGCTAAGAGAATAAACACAACCCTGTTAGACTATGCGCCGGGGAGCAGAGTTTATTTTTCCCTCCTTAAAATAGCAAAACTTGATTTGGCCACGCCCTTAATGCTTTTGCGCCCTGAGCTTTAGACTTTGAGCCTGGATCGTTAAAATAGAGCCCTATGTCAAACATCAAATAAAAATTGCTCATTTCAAAGCACTTCATGGGACCTTTAAGCTTTCAAATGAATAAAACTTTTATTTTATTATAACATTTTGTGTTGTTATTTTAATGGTCAAAAAGCCATCAGTATGTGGATGTCAAATAGACGTCAAGGTTTTGACATCAAATCGATTTGCATGTTTTTTGATGTTGTTTTGAGGTGACCGCTGTGTTATTTCTCACCAGGCCCCAGTCTCCTATATGCCAGGCAATGGGGCTCCTGCACATGGGCATCTCGCAGATCTGTTCCCTAGGGGGCTTTGGTTGGTTCCCACATGCGTAATCCTCCAAAGAAGCTCCGTCTGAACCAATGCACACCACATCACGCGTCTGTTTCCCAGAGCCGCACGTCACAGAGCACTATGTAAACAGTAAGATGCTTGAATTCACCCAACACCACTGTAATATGTCAAATATATGAGCCTGAATGCCTGAAAAATTCAAAACAAGTGATTAAATGATGAGAGTTTTCCATTTTGAGTGAACTGTCCCTTTAAATAAGATGAATCTCTGTTAGATTTTGGGCTTTGTGAGTGAATTATGAGTACAGATTGTGTAGTGTATGTCCAGTACCTGGCTCCAGCTGTAAATGCTGTACTGAGCACATTTCTGCATGTTGCAATTCTGCTGGCTGAGAGGTCTGGGAGTGTAAGCAGTACACTGAGAGTCCTCAACCAATCGTGATCCTGCGGAGTCATGTGACATACACTCCACTCTTCTGGCCTGAAGACCCCCACCACACGTCACTGGACATGGGCTCCACTCGCCAGCCGTCCAGCTGACACACAACAAGGACAAGAGCAGTGACCTACAGCATCTACAGGGCCCTTCTAACCTACATTTCAAACTTAGGTCATTTACATTCATATAATGCGTTAGATAGACTCTAATTTAACCCTTGTGTACAGTTCAAATTGACTACCCTTTCATTATGTTCGGGGCTGTTTTTGCCCCATTGACTTACAATATAACATCCATCCTTCCAACTATCCATCCATCCATTCATCCGTCCAGCTATATATCTGTCTGTCCATCCATCCGCCTGTCTGTCTGTCTATTTATCTATCTATCTATCTATCTATCTATCTATCTATCTATCTATCTATCTATCTATCTATCTATCTATCTATCTATCTATCTATCTATCTATCTATCTATCTATCTATCTGTCTGCCTGGCTGTCTGTCTGTCTGTCTAACCATCCAGCCATCTAGCAAGCTATCCATCCATCCATCCATCCATCCATCCATTCCATCCATCCATCCATCCATCCATCCATCCATCCATCCATCCATCCATCCATCCATCCATCCATCCATCCGTCCATCTGTCCGTCTGTTTATCTATCTATCTATCTATCTATCTATCTATCTATCTATCTATCTATCTATCTATCTATCTATCTATCTATCTATCTATCTATCTATCCGTCCGTCCGTCCGTCCGTCCGTCCGTCCGTCCATCCTTACATCCATCCATCCATCCATCCATCCATCCATCCATCCATCCATCCATCCATCCATCCATCCATCTATCTATCTATCTATCTATCTATCTATCTATCTATCTATCTATCTATCTATCTATCTAACCATCCAGCCATCTAGCAAGCTATCCATTCATCCATCCATCCATCCATCCATCCGTCTATCTATCTATCTATCTATCTATCTATCTATCTATCTATCTATCTATCTATCTATCTATCTATCTATCTATCTATCTATCTATCTATCTATCTATCTATCTATCTATCTATCTATCTATCTATCTAACCATCCAGCCATCTAGCAAGCTATCCATTCATCCATCCATCCATCCATCCATCCATCCATCCATCCATCCACCCATCCATCCATCCATCCATCCATCCATCCATCCATCCATCCATCCGTATATCTATCTATCTATCTATCTATCTATCTATCTATCTATCTATCTATCTATCTATCTATCTATCTATCTATCTATCTATCTATCTATCTATCTATCTATCTATCTATCTATCTATCTATCCATCCAATATATCCAGCTATATATCTGTCTGTCTGTCCGTCCGTCCGTGGATCTATCGTGAGATCTATTTATCCATCCATCCATCCATCCATCTACCCACCCACCCACTTACCCATCCAGCCAGCCAGCCAGCCAGCCAGCTATCTATACATCTATCGATCTAGCAAGCTAGCTAGCTATCCATCCAGCAAGCTAGCTAGCTATCTATATGTACGATTATACATATAGATTGATCACACTTTAGCATATGTGACCCTAGAACTAGTCTTAAACTGCATGGATACATCTGTAGCAATTGACTGTATGATTCAAGTTTGTGGAGTTTGTAATCCAGGAGGTTAAAAGCAACCATCCTGGACATACTTTATTGATTTACTGTAGTAGCTAAAAGCAACCCCCAAATATTGCATTGGACTTGATAATTAGTGACATATTTAGGGTGACAAGACAAAAGCTATAACATACGACATATACACACGTGACGTAAACACACACTGTACATTAAACAAGCACACAATCTGAAGATGACAAGAACAAAGCAAGTGCTCTGACAGAAACACTTGGCTTGTCAAAGTTGAACAGGTACTCCCAGAAACCTGAAGATGGGAAAAAAAGAATCAGAGGCAGAAGGATCTGGTTTTACCACAACAACAAAAGCAAAACCACATGTTTTCTGGCAGGTTGATCTGCTCAGAGACCACGACAGTTTCTGGTTTCAGTATGAAAGCACCAGAGGAAACCCCCAGGGTCCCATCATGTCAAGTCAAAGGCCTTTTATTTAAACAGACCAAACGCTGCTTTCTGCTTCACACACATACTGATATACTCCGAAACAAGACGAACTCGATCAAAAGAACACAGGAGACACCCAGACAGAAGATTCATCAACAAGACATCTACACTATACATGAGGGCCATGATTTACTTTAAGGTAAATATTAATCCAGCCTATCAGATGTTGTGTTTTTCAGAACTGTTGGTTTCTCATCTGTCATCACATTATTATTTGCTGGCTTTCAATGAACAGTGCCTTTGAAAATAGAGAATATGAATAAAAAGGCATTTAGGGGGTGATATACGGACACAAAATCATGAAAAGGGAATTGAATAAATTGGTGTCATCATTATAAACGTACAGAAACACCATGGCCCAATCCCAATTCTATTTTTGTACCCCTTGCCCTTAAAACAGAGTGAAGGGGAAGCGCTTCAAAATTTACCCCTAAGAATTGGGACAGCACTACAACACCTGCACACGTCATCATGTGTCATCATGATCTCTTGCTTCATGAGATCAGACGATCGCGACTGCTGTAGTTATTCCGCGTTATTGTTTAGGTGTTTATCTTCAGGAAATCACTGAAGGCGTATATCATGTTATCATGACGATATAATGTGGTGATATGATCGTAACTGTACTGCGTATTTAAACAGTGGCCATATTCATCCATGTAAACACACAAAACAATGTTGACATTATAGCAGACACTGTAAAAAACCCATTCCCAGCCACTAGACTTCGCTGATAGGGTATTCGAGTGTCATCGAGGGACAGAGCATTGTGGGACTGCTATACAGGAGTTCTGATTATGGATTATAGATAGCGAAATTTAGCGGTTTTTATAGTAGCATTTTCATAACGCCGTTATGAATATATAAAAACATTTGCTTGTTGTAAAAATTAATAATAATGGCAAAAAATACTAACTTGTGCGTCTCCTTACTTCCGTGTGCAGCCATGCTGCCATTGCAGATGGTGTATTCTGGGAAATTTTCTTACCCCTTCGAGTGTGGTCCTGAAAAATATCTGTTTGAAGGGATATCTAGCTTTCCCCTTTAGCCCTACACCTTCAAGCTAATAAAAACTGGGACACCCCTACCCCTTCACGTGAACGTGCAAAATGAGGGGGTGAGGGGAAGGACTAAGGGGTGGAATTGGGATTAGGCCAATGACATTCATATCTAAACTTAAAAATATATATATTTAGAATGACGTGCGAAAGTGTTTGCCCCCTTACTGATTTCTTTATGATTTCTATATTAAACTAATTTAAATATTAGTCAAAAATGACATTTTTATGCCTGTGTTGTAAAGCTGGATGTTCAGCAGCATTACTCCTGTCTTTGGTGACTGTGATACTTTCTAATCATTATAATAAGCGGATAAAATAATCAATGTTGAAAATGGTATTCAATTTTTTTTTTGGATGCAATTCATTTTTTAGGATACTCTGATAGACAGAAAGTTCAAAAGAACAGAACTTATTTGAAAAGGAAATTTCTTTCATAAAACATTTGACTGGCAAACTTTTGAAATGGTGTAAGCCATTATGCATCAAATCAAATATAGCAATAATTGGTACAACGTCCACATGCAAAAGTGACCCTTTTAAAGAATGCATTCAACAAACTTACAAATGTTATGTTCACAATTATTCTCCTACAAAGTCCATTTATATATCAGGAGCTAATTAATTTCCAGATTTGGGGATTTTTGTAAATCAGGGCCATGATGTATATAAATCTATACATAAAAAACAGACCTAAAATCTCATAGTAAAACACACAATCCCCTACCTAGAACACAGACAGCGGCTCAGCTCAGAGCTCAGTGGTTCAGGTCATGCCAACACTACATTATCTACTGTCTATGACACAAAAGAGAGAAGTTCCTCTGACATATGAGAGGGTCATAATCGAGTGAAGCTCTGAGCTGAACAGTTGCCCGAGGCCTTAGTTCATCTTCACATGAGAATGAACTGGCGACTCAAGGAACGAACGAATACAGAAAACGCGACTGCAAAGTGAACTCAAACACACATATATGAGGTGAGCAATCTCTTAGATATCCCAGCCAGGGGTTTTTATAGTTTTCCAAAATTAGATCTATAAGAAAACATATTTATTACTAAAACAAATAAATACATAATCACTGAAGTAAAATAAAACAAATAAAAGAGTGGCTTTAAAATTATTTTGCATCTTCTTGCACACTTTTAATGTTTCAGTAGTGTACATGTTTCTTGCATATACAGTATGAAGTGTCTGTGTGTTGAGGTTGGTCTGTGTGATGTAATTGTCTATGGACAATTTGATTGGACTGGAATCACAGGACTGATTATCTTACTAAGCTAAACTAATTAGGAAAATGGTGGAGTAAAAGTATCGACAGAGCACTATCGATACTTCGATACGATACTTCCAATTAGGAAAACAGAGAAGTAAAAGTATCAATATAGCAATATCGATACTTCGATATAATAAGTTCAGTTTGGAAAACAGTGGAGTAAAAGTATTGATACAGCACTATCGATACGATATGTTGAGTTAGGAAAACAGTGGAGTAAAAGTATTGATATGGCACTATCAATACTTCAATACGATATGTCCAATTAGGAAAATAGTCGATTAAAAGTATTAATACAGTACTATCAATATGATATGTTCAATTAGGAAAATAGTGAAGTAAAGGTATCGATACAGCACTATCAACATGATATGTTCAATTAGGAAAATAGTGGATTAAAGTATTGATTTATCACTATCGATTCTTCGATACAATACGTCTAATTAGGATAAAGCTGGAGTAAAAGAATGGATTTAGCACTATCGTTACTTTGATACGATACGTCCAATTAGGAAAACAGTGAAGTAAAGTTATCAATATAGCACTATTGATGCTTCGATACGATACATCCGATTAGGAAAACGGAGAAGTGAAAGTATCAATACAGCACTATCCATACTTCAATAGGATACGATACGATACACCCAATTAGGAAAACAGTGTAGTAAAATATCGATATCAATACTTCGATACGATATTTCTAATTAGGAAAACAGTGGAGTAAAAGTATCAATATAGCAATATCGATACTTCGATATGATAAGTTCAGTTTGCAAAACAGTGGAGTAAAAGTATTGATATAGCGCTATCGATACTTCGATACGATATGTCCAATTAGGAAAATAGTCGATTAAAAGTATTGATACAGCACTATCGATACGATATGTTGAATTAGGAAAACAGTGGAGTAAAAGTATTGATATATCACTATCGATTCTTCGATACAATACGTCTAATTAGGATAAAGCTGGAGTAAAAGAATGGATTTAGCACTATCGTTACTTTGATACGATACGTCCAATTAGGAAAACAGTGAAGTAAAATTATCAATATAGCACTATTGATACTTTGATACGATACATCTGATTAGGAAAACAGAGAAGTAAAAGTATCAATACAGCACTACCCATACTTCAATAGGATACGATACGATACACCCAATTAGGAAAACAGTGTAGTAAAATATCGATATCAATACTTCGATACGATACGTCCAATTAGTAAAACAGTGGAATAAAAGTATCGATACAGCAAAATCAATTCTTTGATATGATACATCAAATTAGGAAAACTGTGCAGTAAAAGTATCGATATAGCACTACTGATACTTCAATATGAAACGTCCAGGTAAAAATAAATGGATTAAAAGTATCAATATAGCACTATCAATACTGAATCACTATCTTTTACTTTGCTGCTGTCATTTTCAAAGGCCTCTGAGGTCTTTAAAGACACATGTGGAGTTTTAATGATGTACTGTTCTGAATACAGTCTGGGGCTGTTCATATCGAGAGAACATTTACACATACACACTTAACATTCTTGAGGAAAGCTCATAATGTAGGCCAGATTTTGTGACCCGGGCACAGATTCCTGAGAGATTGCGGAGACGGGGCATGGATGTGTGTTTGAGATCATGTGCTGCAGTAAATCAGCCTCTGGAGGCTGTTACCTGTACACTTGTACATAGACTGGTGGTGTTTCCGTGGGCCTCCACAACTGCGCCTCGTATACATACGCCATCCTTACAGAACAGGAACAGCACAGCCAAAGGTGTGAGATCCAAAGACTCTCCACAAACAATCCTTCAAGGAACACTCAACATTTATTTGGAAATAAGCTAGTTTTACAGCTCTCCTGGAGTTAAACAGTTGAGTTTTATCAGTTTAAAATCTATTCAGCTGATCTCTGGCCCTTTTAGCTTAGCTTAGCATAGATCATTGAATCGGATTAGACCATTAGCATCTTGCTTAAAAGAAAATAAAAAATAGATTTTGATAATTTTCCTATTTACAGTACGACTCTTCTGTTGTTACGTCATGAAGTAAGACCAACAACAATGAAAAGTTGCTATTTTACATCCCGATAGGAACTATACTTTCATTCTGGCATAATAATTAAGGAACTTTACTGCCATACCATATATACCAGATACTATACAGAGTCTAAAATAGTCCCCAGCAAGGTAACTAGGTAAAAGCACTGAATAATATCATTGCACCTGCTGCAGCCAAGGTATGGCAGCAAAGTTCCTTGATTGTTACGCCAGAGTATAGTTCCTATCAGCCTGGAAAACAGCCATTTTTAATTTCCCTGTCAGCGTTAATACTATAACTACAGAAGAGTGAACTTATTTAAACTCATAATTTGTTAATTTTTAACGAGATGCTAACGGTCTAATCCGCTTCAATGAACTATGCTAAGCTAAGCTACATATGCTCCTGCAAGACACACAAAAAATGGAAAAACGCAACTGTATAACTCCAGGAGAGCAGTAAAATAAGCCTATTTCTAGAAATAAAAGGTGGAGTGTTACTTTAAACGCATGTGTGGGTAATGAAATCAGCTTTTGATTAAACCAACACTGTTAAAGAAATCACAGTTGTTAAAGCACAAAGTCAGCTGAATGTGTTATAATGTACCTGCGGGTTTGTGGACACTGCTGTTCGTTGCATGTGCGGTTACTGAGGGGTCGAGGGAGCGACGCACACAGATAATCAGAGTACGCCTCATCTTCAAACGTGCAGAAGACCAGACGGGACTGGTATCCTGAAAAAAAACATGTGCAGTTACAGAGAATCCTTTCGCAATCGTGTTTAAACTTCACATTTTTGGAAATAGGCTCATTTTATACCTCCCCTGGGAACTTTGTTAAAATGATATTACTTTGATATTATGTAATATAATTGTGCCTGCTTGTACGACAGCAAAGTTCCTTGATTATTATGGCGAATGAGAGTTTATTTCCTAGCCATATTGGCCTAGAAAATAGAAACATTTTCTGTTAGTCTTAATACATGACGTAACTAAAGAAGAGTGAAGCTTTAAATAGAAAAATGACCTTTTTTGAATATTTTTGAGTGATATGCTAATGGTCTAATCCGATTCAATGATCTATGCTAAGCTAAGCTAAAAGTGTTTCCGCCAGACCCAAAGATCGGCTGAACGGATTTAAAGATAGTAAAACTATGCTGTTCACCTCTTGGAGAGTTGTAAAATGAGCCTTTTTAGATGTAGTGTTTCTTTAATGGATGTTTTATTAATGCCACTAATATATTACCACTGCTTTGTGGCTTGTGTTTTAATAACAGTGTGAATAAGCTGGAATGAACCGTGTGCATCTGTGCAAAAGCTGAGGTTTATATTATGCAGCATTGTTTATTACATATTCGCGTTTGTACTTAGCATTTCATTAATCATTTAGTATTGATCTGTGGAGTTTGTGATGTGGTATCATGGCAGTTATTAACGAATCTGAACGGTTATTAGTAATGTACATAGTTATTATCATTACAGCTCTTAAAGGGACGGTTCACCCAAAAAGTGAAAATTCTGTCGTTTGCTTGTGCCAAACTAGTCTGAGTCTGTTGAACACAAATAAAGATATACTGAAAAATGCTGAGTCGGCACAGTGGCTCAGTGGTTAGCACTGTTGCCTCACAGCAAGAAGGTCGCTGGTTCGAGTCCTGGCTGGAGTGCACTTTGTTCTCAACTGCGTTGGTGTGGGTTTCCCCCACAGTCTACTCATGCACTATTGGTGAATTGGGTAAACTAAATTGTCCGTAGTGTATGAGTGTGTGTGTGAATGAGTGTGTTTCCCAGTACTGGCAGTTGGAAGGGCATCTGCTGTGTAAAACATATGCTGGAATAGTTGGCGATTCATTCCACTGTGGCAATCCCTGATATATAAGGGACTAAGGCGAAGGAAAATGAATGACTGAATGTCCCTTTTAAAACTGCAGTTTCTAAGCCCTTTCCTTCTCACTAGATCATTCATAAAGGCTCTTAGGGTTGGTTATATATCACTGCTTCATCATGTACATGTCATTTAAAGCTGTGAAGATTAGCCCTTCCCGAGCGGTGATGATACGTTTCTTGTGAGTGAAAACATCATGCACATTCCCTGGACACTCCTGCTCTTTCATCAATGCTGAAATATGCCAGAAATTAAACCTCCCCTTCAAACAGTGCCACTTTTGAGCTTAAACACCTGACACACACCCTACACTAGGGAAAATACTGGGCAAATATGTGATATTGCTGTTGAGTATTGTGCTAGAGATTTTTCTTGCTACATATCATTTCCTTTGAGAAAAGCACATTTTATTAGCTTCTTTAACAAATTATTTATGTAATGATCATACTAAAATAAACAGGTAATAATGGATATTTTTCTGATTTAATAAACTGTCAAGCTGCAAACGTACAGGGCTCTATTTTAATGATCTAAGTGCAAAGTCTAAAGCTCAAGGGCATGTCCGAATGCACTTTTGCTATTTTTAGGACAGAACAATATGGTGTGCGCCCTGAACATGGTCTAACAGGGTTGTGCTTATTCTCTTAATGAGTTATGTGTGTATTTTGAGCATAACGTGCATTAAACCAGAGTCTCATCTCCCATTCCCTTTAAGAGTCAGTTGCGTCGCTCCATGGTGCGTTTGCTATTTACATGTCAGACTTTGTAAGTGTAAAAACTAAACGCTTCACTAGCGAGAAAACAGTTAAACAGAGCATCTGCAGCGCGAGGATAAAGAACGAGCCTCCTCCATTCAGCCTCTTTACTTTCTCTTTACATTACTCTTCACTTTACTCCTTTACTTTGGTGGAGTAAGGAAACGGTGTTAACTCACTCCACTGAACACATTCATTAGCCGACAGATTTAATTTTACATATAAAATCACTGTCCATTCAGATAGTCCTCTTTTATTTTTCTTTCATGTGTTCAAAATAATGAGAATACTTCCATCGCAGAAATGTACGCCATCTTCCTTTCTGTCTGTTCCTGCATTCTCTCATTGTGTGAAGGATTCAACGTCACTACATTCATTTTAATTCAGCACTGTGTTTTTTAAAAGCATATTAACTAAACTAAAAAGTAACTCGCATTACATTTTTTAACTCAAATATTATGGCTTACTTTTTAAAAGTAATGCGTTACTTTACTTGTTACTTACTCGTTACTCATTAATAAGCAATATTATTACGTAACTCGAGTTACTTGTAATGCGTTACCCCCAACACTGCACTCAGTCTTCCACCTGGTTAAATCAGACGGGCTCTAAATTTGAAATTCCCCATAGCAGTAGAGTTGCCAGCATTTGGCAAGCCAAAAGGCTCACAAATCCACCACAGATAAGTGTTTTACTTCAGAATGGTGTATTTTATGACCTAATAATCAATATTTGAACTGCTAAATATAGTGTTCTGACATAAAACACTGTTATAAACACGTGACAATCATCCATAATGCCATTTCTGGTAGTGTTTTAGTGTCTGTATGGGGTTTTGGGTTGCCAAATAATAGGAACACAGAACACATGTTATTAATAGTGTTTTTCTTGTAATATAATGAGCCCCTCCTACTGATTTACATAGCCTGTAAGTTTGAATTTCTCACACCCAATAAATGATGAACAAAACTAGACCAGACTAATTCAGCATTAATAATTGTTATGAATAATTGTTGATTATGGTATTTTAGTTCGGAATGGCATATATTATTTGTTAAAAATGTCTTTCTGAAGTAAAAGATGCATATCTATGGCATAACCGCGAGCCCTTTAGAAGCAGCACTGAGCGCAGGTTTGCCGATGTCGTGAAAATGTACCGTTAGTCCGCCTCATGTCTGTATTAGAGCTTCAGCACTGACCTGAGCCGCACTCTTTGCTGCAGGCAGACCAGGAGCCATAGCTCCAGTAATATCCCTCTGTGGAGCCTCCGTTAGGCAGATAATACTCATAATCCACTCCCTCATTGTCCTCTTGAGTGATCAGCTGCAGAGAAACAAACACACTGATGGTCATAAAGACTGACCCAACATCACCGTGGCTCGAGTTGTTGATTCAAGATGCTTTGTTAAATTAAAGCTGCAGTCCGTGAATTACACAGATTTATTTATTTTGTATTTCATGCATATGAAGGACACTGAGGCTGAAAGGCCTTGTGTGTTAAAGGATATTGCTTTCTTTGTTTATTAAAAATGTCTTGACTCAAAAATATTTGAATATTAGGATCTGTCATACTTGTGGTCCACATATATGATATCTCGACCAAACCCTACACTTGACATCTGGCACATGTCTTGTAGGCCTCTTTGAAGATAATATCGCCTCTACCAAACACAGGCCATGTTCGGCCCACATGTTGTAGGCCAGTGACAGATGAATGTCAGAAAATATAAGTGTCAGGGTTCATACACATTTTTACTACTAAAATTCCATGATTTTTCCATGATTTTTCCATGATTTTTCCATGATTTTCCCATGATTTTTCCATGATTTTTCCATGATTTTTCCAAGACTTTCAAGTCAATTTTTACTACTAAAATTCCATGATTTTCCCATGATTTTTCCATGATTTTCCCAAGACTTTCAAGTCAATTTTTACTACTAAAATTCCATGATTTTTCCATGATTTTTCCAAGACTTTTAAGTCAATTTTTACTACTAAAATTCCATGATTTTTCCATGATTTTCCCAAGACTTTCAAGTCAATTTTTACTACTAAAATTCCATGATTTTCCCATGATTTTTCCATGATTTTCCCAAGACTTTCAAGTCAATTTTTACTACTAAAATTCCATGATTTTTCCATGATTTTCCCAAGACTTTCAAGTCAATTTTTACTACTAAAATTCCTTGATTTTTCCATGATTTTTCCATGATTTTTCCAAGACTTTCAAGTCAATTTTTACTACTAAAATTTCATGATTTTTCCATGATTTTTCCAAGACTTTTAAGTCAATTTTTACTACTAAAATTCCATGATTTTTCCATGATTTTTCCATGATTTTTCCAAGACTTTCAAGTCTGACCTAATGTTTCATGCAATGTCTACATATGCGTGGTAAAAAACAATACATGTTAAAATTTATTCCAGCATATCGTAAAACACACAACAATCTATTCATTCATTCATTCATTTTCTTTTCAGCTTAGTCCCTTTATTAATCCCATTATGTGTGGCCTAAAAGTAACGTATTTCAGAAAAACAACGTCACACCAACAGTAAAATATGGTGGTGGTAATGAGTTTGTGTGTGCTTTGCTGCTTTTTTTAGTCATTCATTCATTTTCTTTTCACCTTAGTCTTTTTATTTATTTATTTATTTATTTATTTTTATGATTTACTTTAGGGGTTTTCATCTTTATTGTATAGGACAGTAGAAAGTATTGACAGGAAAGCATGGGGAGCAGAGAAAGGGGAAGGATCGGCACAGGACCGCGAGGCGGGAATCGAACTCGGGTCGCCACAAGCACCAGAGTGCAAGTGTTGACGCACTAACCACTACATCACTGGCGCCGACGCTTAGTCCCTTTATTAATCAGGGGTTGCCACAGTGGAATGAACCACCAACTTATCCAGCATATTTTTTCAGCTTATATTTATATCTATGTAAAATTGATTCAGATAATGCTTCCACCGCACTAATAATGTGAGAGTATGTGATTGGCCAAGGACAGAAAAGTAGTAAAGACATCTGACCTATATTCAAGTATACAGATATCTGTTTTCCATGACTTTTCCAAAACTTTTCCAGGCTTGGAAAATGCCGTGTCAAAATTCCATGACTTTCCAGGTTTTCCATGACCGTATGAACCCTGAAGTGTTTGGCCCTAAAACTAATAATTGGCTGGGTCACCCTTAGCAGCAACAACTGGAATCAAGCGTTTTAGATAATTGTGATAAGCCTGTTACAGCGCTCATCTTTGCAGAATTGTTGTAACTGAGCCACACTGGAAGGTTTTTCGAGCATGAACTGCCTTTAAGGTCATGCCACAGCATCTCAATTGGATTCAGGTCAGGATGTTGACTATGCCACTCCAAAGTCTTTCCTTTGTTTTTTTCAGCCATTCAGAAGTGATGTATTTTGAAGAAATGTTTTGGTACACAGCAGAATTCAGGTTTTCAATAATCACAGCAAGTTTTCCAGAACTTTGGTAGCACTGTCGCCTCACAGCAAGAAGGTCGCTGGATCGAGCCTCGGCTGGGCCAGTTGGCATTTCTGTGTGGAGTCTGCATGTTCTCCCAAATGCACTGTAGGTGAATTAGGTAAGCTAAATTCCATAATGTATAAGTGTGTGTGTGAGAATGAGAGTGTATGGGTGTTTCCCAAGGATGGGTTGCAGATGGAAGGGCATCTACTGCGTAAAAAATATGCTGAATAAGTTGGTGGTTCATTCCACTGTGGCATCCCCTGATTAATAAAGGGACTAAGCGTCTGCGCCAGTGATGTAGTGGTTAGTGCGTCGACACTTGCACTCTGGTGCTCGTGGCGACCCGAGTTCGATTCCCGCCTCGCGGTTCTGTGCCGATCCTTCCCCTTTCTCTGCTCCCCAAGTCTTCCTGTAAATACTCTCTACTGTCCTATACAATAAAGGTGAAAACCCCTGAAGTAAATCATAAAAATAAATAAATAAATAAAAAATAAAGAGGCTAAGGTGAAAAGAAAATGAATGAAGGACTAAAAAAGCAGCAAAGCACTCACAAACTCATTACCACCACCATATTTTACTGTTAGTGTGACGTTGTTTTTCTGAAATACATTGTTACTTTTAGGCCACACATAATGGGACACACACCTTCCAGAAAGTTCATCTTTTGTCTTGTCAGCCCACACACTATTTTCCCCAAATTCCTGAGGATAATCAAGATGTTTTCTGGTAAAACTGAATCGAGCCTTTTTGCTCAGCGGTGGTTTTCGTCTTGAACTTTCTTCTCTTTCTCTTTCGTCTCTTTCTTATGGTGGAGTCATGAACACTCCTCTCCTTAACTGAGCCAAGTGACGCCTGCAGTTCTTTAGATGTTGCTGCGGGTCTTTTGTGACCTTTTGGATAAGTTGTCGCTGTGCTCTTGCCATAATTTTGGTTGTCCGGTCACTCCTGGGAAGTTCCTTCAATGTTCCACATTTTTTCCATTTGTAGATAATGACTCTCACTGTGGCTCGCTGCAGTCCCAAAGCTTTAGAAATGGCTCATAACATCTATCAGATCTCAATTATTTTCTTTCCTATTTGTTTTCGAATTTTGGATCTGAGCATGATGTCTCGCTTTTGAGGATCTTTTGGTCTACTATACTTTGTCAGGCAGGTCCTATTTAAGAGAGTTCTTGATTGTGAACAGGTGTGGCAGTATTCAGCCTTGGGTGTGTGAAGGATTTGATTATTATGTGTGTGTATTCTACTGTTTTTCTTGTTCTCTCTACTGTGTCTTTTCACTGCCGAAATGTGTGTAGGTATGCATATTCTGTTCATCTTATCTCGGTGTGGCCGGAACATTTCGCCCCTGCGCAAAAGTCTCTATCTGACTCGCTCACAGATGCGCGCATACCTACACGTACACATTCTCACGTATTCTGGTTGCTGTAAGCTGTCTTTGTATCGTTGTTTCCCTCCTTCTATGATAATATTCTTTTGTGTTAGGGCTCAGGCAGACCCTCAATGTGTATATAAGATTGCTTCTCCATCCCTTGTGTCAGAATAAAATCATACTGAACCACTCAGCTGATTTTCTTCTCATCTTTTCCAAGCTTGGATGGTCTTGATGCAGACACTCACTGGTGATACAAAATACTAGAGTGAAGGGACCAGAGAAAAAAACGGATTTTCCAACAGTGTGGCTAGAGAAAATGAATGGATTTTTTTAACATGGGGGGCAAACCCTTTTCACACAGGGCTACAGTTTTGGATTTTGTTTTCCCTTAATAATAAAAACCTTCAAAACAGCATGACGTGTTTACTTGTGTTATGTTTAACTACTAGTTAAATTAGCTTGATTATCTGAAACATCAAAGTGCGACCTTAAAATATTGCTGCATATAATGCAAAGTGCAAAGATTATATATTCAAGCATGCAGCTTTCTCTCCAGGTTTTCTGTCGGCATCCCTGTGTTGTAGTGTAAGCTTGAGCTCATCCAAATGATGGAAAACGAATCAAAATAAACAACAGAGCATGCTGTGAGCACATACACAGAAATCAGTGAAGACTGAAGCAGTGTGAAGAGTCTCTGACCTCTATGACTAAGGGCTCAGTGGTAGGGCCTCGGCCGGTGATGATCTCCGGGCTCTTTTCTCCCTCTCTGCCCCTCTGGTAATGCAGCACGGTGCCAGCGATGGACGCCGCTCGAGATAAATCAATCACCCAGTGGCCATTAAGGTAGTATTCGCCACGCAGGTTTTTGATGGCTTGTAAAATGCAATGATAATAAAAGTTGACACTGATGCAGAAGTAATTCGAGTGTGTGCATTTTTATTCATGATCACTCACCGAGGTAGTTCCGCGTGGGAACAGTTTCCTTGATGCTGATTGTGGTTGCGCCAACAGGGATGATGAACATTTGATTGTAACCTGTAGGAGGGGTAAAACTACTTTTATTTATGTGTATTTGCCCACAGAAACATGATTGTTTAGCTATTCCCAACCAAGGGCATAGAATCCGCAGGGAAAATGCCCCCCATTTTTAATAAAACAAAAATTCATCCAGTGGTTAATTAAATCTACTTATTGAACTTGTTGAATAATTAGTACGTCTGATGGAAATTACGGTAACACTATATAATAATTGTCCATTAGTTAGTGTGTTTACTAACATTAAAAATGGATAATCATGTTTATTATTCATAGCTTACTACCTTTACTAATGCATTATTAAAATCCAAAGTTGTGCTTGTTAACGTTCGCTAATGCACTGTGGAATACCATCAGCTAGCATGAATTAACATTATTACACAACTAACGTTAACAAAGATGAAAACAAACCGCAATAAATGTATTAAAGAGTAACCGAAATTCGATTTGCAATAGTGTGGTTCGAATAACGTTTTAATATGTAATTTTTGAAATGTGTACTGCAGAGTTGCGTGTAACGTGTTCCACAGTAACGTGTTGCTGTATTCTAATTACATTTTTGAGGAACCCAATACCGTAACGAATTACATTTTAAATTTGTGTAATTTGATTACAGTTACTAAAGTCATTGTAATTATAATTTCTTTCCAGATAAGAGCTCTGCTTGTAATCATTGCAAATATTCACCTGCAGACCATATGCATATGTTTTGGACATGTCCACAGTTAGCCACCTTTTGGTCAGATATTTTTAATACATTTAATAAAGCCCTTAAAATCAATATACAACCTGATCCTTTGTTAGCCCTCTTTGGTGTATCCCTTGAACCTGATTTGACAGTCCATGACAGCAAGGTTCGTGCCTTCACCACAATTCCAGCCAGACGTGCTATACTATTAAAATGGAAACACACTTCCCCCCCTACACATGACAAGTGGATACATTTTTTACTGTATCAGACTTGAAAAGCTGAGATGCTCACTTTCTGGTTCACTAGATTCCTTTTATAAGATTTGGGATTCCTTTCTTGATTACATCAAAGGCCTGCCTATTACACCTGGTGCTGGCAACATGTAGCATTTACCATTTTATCAGAAGGGTTGTTTTTTTTATTAATTACTTTATTTTTCTATTCATTATTATTATTTTACATTTTTTTCCCATCTGTATCCAGTTATTCTGATGGCATGTGCTTATGTATTCAATTTTCTTAATTTGGTATTTATGTATTTATTGTTTTGTTGAGTTAATGAATGAGAGGTTAAGGGGTCGGATTAATAAAGGAAAATAATATTACTGTTTACCTCTCCATATTTAATTTGTATTGTCATACAAAAGACCAATAAAAAAGATTGAACTAAAGTCAGTGTAATTGTGTTACTTACGTTATAGATATTAAGAATTAAGAATTAGATTAGATATTAGAGATTAGAAAATATAGATTTTTGGTAGAAAAAAATGCTAAATAGTAGCTGACGAGAGTGGTTTCTTCTTCAAGTGGAAATACAGGCATTACTTCCATTTCATTGAGCGTAAAAACAAAAATATTGGTGGAATGCAGTCTATGTCCAGTCTCTAAAGAACAGAAAGTATTCTATGACAATATTCGTCACCAAAAAGGACACCGGCACCCAAAAACACAGCGTCCCAACTCCTAAACAGGCTAAATTGGATTTTTGTGCAGAATCAGGAGAGAAGGTATCTTCTGAATGGGAAAGAGAAGCATAGCTGCTTTAGGGGGCTGTTCACATATCGCATCTTTTGCGTGCATATTGAGAGTGCATATTGTGTGCGCTCATATTTTCCAGGCACACCAGTTGAAAAGCTTCATGCTTTGTATTGAATATACACATTTCGGTAGACTAATTACCTCAGACAAACACAGAACACCCAAACACTGCAGTGCTTTTGCATGCTATAGATGTCAATGGTTATCCAGTATCCAGTTTTTTTAAAGACAATCAGGTTTGGAACAAGTGAATGATGAGAGAATTTGGGGTGAACACTTTAAGTCTTTCGAATATGTCAAGCTGCTGTGTTCAACACATTGTATTGTTTTTCAGTATATTTTATATGTTTTAAAAGTAACTTCAAAGTAAAGTAATGAGTCATCTAATTACCTTTTACATTAAGTAATTAGTAATGTAATCAGATTACAATTTCCCTGTAGTAGTCAGTAATTACAGATCTAACAAAGAGAGTTTGTGAGTGTTGTGTGTGTTCACCTTTGGGCAGGTTGCGCATGGAGAAGCTGTTTTTGAGCCGACTGCAGGACTGTCCGTCTCCTCCACATTGCAGACAGGCGTCCTCCTCCTGCGGCGACTCCAGCACATTATCACAACCCAGACGCTGAGAACAGAGACAGAAAAGCAGAGCAGAAATACAGCTTTCAGCAAAACTCTGCTGCTTTCCTTGATTATGGATTTGGAGAAATCTCAAACAGCAAATTAAAGGCTTTTATGTTTGTATGTAATTGTTCTACGTTTACATCCAAAGATGCGGAATTAGGTTTATGCGCCAAACTGGAATATTGAAAACATTTATGAATGAAGCAGCGTTTGCATCCAATGAGTCAAAGAGAAAAAATGGTCACTTTCTTAAAAACTGGTGTCAAAGGGTGCTTTCACACCTGCCTTATTTAGTTCGGCTGAATCGCACTAGAGTTTGTTTTCCCTCTTGGTGTGGTTCATTTGGGCAGGTGTGAATGTAGTAATCACCCTCGAGTGTGCACCAAAAGTGGACCAAAAAAGCATACCGAGACCTTCTTGAAGAGGTGGTCTTGGTACGTTTTCAAACAAACCCTGGAGCGGTTTGTTTGTGGTGAGAACATGATCCTAACTAAAACAGACCCAACCACAAAAAGTACTGCGCCTTTTTGGACTAATCCAGCTGCCGTAGTCTGATGTGCTGTCCCATCTTATGGGGTTTGAAGGAAAAATATTTTTTAGACAGCGCTTTACCACCAGTTTTAGTTGCAGTTTAGCTAAATTAATTCTCGCCTCCATTGTTTTCCAGCTGCAGCTGCGCTTCATTGTCGAAATGTATAGTTTGTCTAAAGTGATGTTTACAAACTATATAATATACTATGACCAGGGATACAATCAGCCAGTGCAGCGACATTTTGTGTCTGCCGGTTTGTTTACTTGCAGGAGTTCCATTGGCTTTTTCCCACATGTTAATTCTAACCAATCGAAAAGCAGTTTAGGAAATTTGTTCAACAATGTCCCATTCACACGGGGCTTCAGCGTCAACGATTGACAGAGGGCGTGTCTGAAGTTGAGACTGACGCGATTGTCATAGCAGCGTCACCCAATGAAATTAGTCAGCAGTAGGCCACTGCCTGAGCTGGTGTATTTGCATACAGCGATCTGATTGGCTGACGCTTCTGTCAGCGCTTGAAAAATTGAGCAAGTCCCAACTTCTGCAGCAAGCAACGCCTCTGAAGCAGCGCCAATGGATCCACAATACAGTTTGACAACGCCTGACGTCACCCATTCAAAGTGATTGGGAAGCGTTGAAGCTGACGCCTCGTGTGAATGGGACGTAACATCTGGCCAATTAGTGCTGTGGATTTTGTCACATGACTGCATTTTGGTTCTTTTCAACTGGTTCAGACCAAAGCAATCAGTGTGGTTTGAAAAGGACCCAAAACGGCAGAGAAATGCTACAATGTATCATTTGTTGCCCTTGGTCCGGACCAAATGAACCGAACCACAGCACCCAAATATGCGGACAGAAAAATGTAGTTTAAATGTAGTTTTCCTCTAATAAATGAGCTGCGCCTCAGAAGACGAAATGTAATGAACGCTGTAAATGCGCTGCCTTTGGAGGCCTGAGACGTTCTTTGGGAGCGCAGACAGATGGTTCTGGAGGTAATAATACTAGAATAATAATAATACTGAATGCTTTAAACTTCCACTGAAAGTTTTATGTGCCAATTTTCAATTTCATAAACTTCCTTTGACAGCATCAATGATGTAAATTTATTAAAATACAAATCATTAAATAGACTTAAGCATTCAATTAGTTGTTCAAGCATAAAACCAGCCACTTAAACACAAGCGCCATCAGGAGCAGCAGGCGACCACTGAAACTCCATTAAAAAGTTTAATGCAGTGCCTCTAGCGCGGTCCGAGAGACACTTTGATATCCTATATCAATCAGGCAGTGCAGATCATTGATTTTAAAGAAACCAGATCTTAAATGTGGTGAGTTTATAATGGTACGACAGTTCACCGGAAGCACCTGAGCTGGTTTACTCAAAATAAAAGTCCCCGTGCATATAGTCCCTTACTTTATTTGCTCTCAAGGATTGGTGTGCTGACCTTACAGAGTCCGTCCACACAGATGTCCTTTCCACCGGGCCGGCAGGGCGTCCCGTCCACCACTGATGACTTCTGCCGGTAGTAGAAATTCTCTCCTCTGGGGATGCAGTTGAGCTCACAGGGATTTTCTCCTGAACAGATTGAGGAAATTCTTCACAGTATTTCCTATAATATGTTTTCTTCTGGAGAACGTCTTATTTGTTTTATTTCGGCTAGAATAAAAGCAGTTTTTAATTTTTTAAAACCATTTAAAGGTCAAAATTACTAGCCCCATTGAGCAATATTTGTTTTAGATTGTCTTCAGCACAAACTACTGTTATTTTTAAGATCACCAGCGATCTAGCGGCTTCACCTGGACTTCGTTTCTGTCACTTAACGAACTACAAATCCCGTCATGCACTTCGTACACACCGGTTCCTGTTTTACTTTGATTACACGCGCACACAGACACACAGCCATAGGATCGTTATGGACTGGATCATTACATGGACTTTAAATACAGCGCACACACACACACACACACATCTTTGCTGAGTCTTGTTATACTGTTTGTGACATTACGATGCGTTTCCTTTGCCTTGCCTTGTCGTGTTAGTCACTTGCTTTGTTGTACTGTTTATTCCTGTCTGCTTCCTGCCTATTGACCATATAGTCGGCATCTGCTCTGAACGCATTAAAATATAACAGATGCATGATGTATGAATTTATTTTTCTTTTGAAAGCCTGCTGTTGTTATAACAAAACCTCCACACACATTGACAGATAAACCACATGCTCTTATTTCAGGTTTGTAATACTATTATTTCAGTCTACAGTTTGCTGTGTGTATCTGTCCAGATGCATTTCAGACAGGATCTAGCTTATTTACCGCTGGCATGGTTTGAGTATAAATAATCAAAGAATTGCAACAGTGGCTCTCAGAATCAAGTCCATCTAATCCAGAAGAAGGAATCAGAATCCAAACATGTTGGAGCCAAACAGCACTAACAAAAATGCGGGAGGAAAACAAGAAACAGGTGTGACTAATCAGTAACCAAGGCAGCCATGCACTATGGGACTAAACAATGACTTGCGAAGATGATTCATGTCTCCTATAATCACATGACACACTTAATAATAAGGTTTCATTAGTTCATGTATTTACTAACATGAACTAATTATGAACAATACTTGTAAAGCATTTAATATTCGCAGTTTAACATTTACTAATGCATTATTAACATCCAATTTCATGTTTGTTAACATTAGTTAATGCACCGTAACGATAAAGAACTGTATTTTCATTAACTAATGTTAATTAACATGTACAAATGCTGTAATAAATGTATTGTTCATTGTTTGTTCATGTTAGTAAATGCATTAAACCACAGATCATATAAATCGTTAATGGTTGTAATTTTGTTTGAACCACAGAAAGATGCAAATAAAAGACAGTCACTGTAAACAAAGTTATGTAACGCTACACATCAAGTATATATTTTTACTGAACCCGTTGTCTGTACATACCACCATAGTATGGCAGCCATTTGTAGCGCTTCCCTTGA